>NW_019384970.1:17499-104163 GCF_000671375.1 Centruroides sculpturatus | reverse complement strand
TTGTCTAGGCCAAACTCCATTTGTATGTCCTTAGTGTATGAGTGTGTGATTTGTAGGAGTTGATGAAGTTGTTTTTGTGTGGATGCATAAAGTTTTATGTCGTCCATGTACATGAGAGTTACACATCAGTAAAGTTAAAAATAAATTTTTAAAGGCGATTACAGATTTCTTAATATAAATAATTCTACGTCAAATGTAAAAAACTAATTTAAAATAGTTTAAAACATCAATGATGTTAATTTAATATTTTAATCCAAAAATTATGATGAAAAAAAGAAACACCTGATTTTTTTCATCCTTTGCTGTCTTGTGCTCTAGAACATTAGCCGTATTTGTTCCCAAAGTTAATAATAATGCCGATCTAATGTCATTTACAGCTATCTTTTGCCAGATTTGACTATGGTTATGATATACAGAAAAACGGACATCTGTGATAATTAAGAATTATATATTAGTTAGAATTTAATAGTAACTTTAATAATAAAATAATTCTAAATAAAGAAATCATATTCATATCTTTTGAAAAATAATGATTTAAAAATTTATTCAATTTTTTTTAAATTAGAATATTTCTTTGTCATTGCTATGTTATTATGGTATGTATAATATAACAACATAACATGATTGCTTATTCTGAAACCGCGTCTTCTTTTATTCGTTTTTTCTGTCACAACTAGGTGCATAGACAGACACTGGACATTTTTGACATCAATCTTTATTCGGAAATATCTTGTGGGCCAAGACACGTTTTGGGCATATGCCCCTCTTCTGTCAGCAATATAATAAAACATGAACATATTTTTCATATCACAAAATGTTTTATATTATGATAGGTTACAACGTACCATTTCTTTTTTAAATATCTTGTAAGGAGGTGTTAACTAATATACATCTTGCTTAAAAATTATTTATATTTACAGTTAAAATTTCATGGCTTTACCGGTAAACTGACTGCACTTAGCTCACACTTGTGATGTCCATGTTTACAAGGTTCTTCTTAATCTCGTTGGCATGTTAAAAATTTTTTTAAAAAACATTTATACAATAATCTCTCTTTTTATTATTATTATTGTTGCATTTTGTGAGTTATACTTGGTTGACACTGGTGGCTGTGTACTATGCTGGACCAGAGTCAAGACATAGTAACCAAAACAAAATAAAAATTAAAAAAACTGTGTCAGTGTGTGTGTTTGTATCCAAGAATTTCCTAACAATGTGACATTCAATTGTAATGTTCCCAGGCTTTTGTGTGTTTATTATTATTATTATTATTGTGTTGGGTTTAGTGGGTAATACTCGGTTTAAACCGGTGGCTGTGTACTATGCCGAACCAGAGTCAAGGCATAGCAACCAAAACAAATTAAATAAGTGTGTCAGTGTCAGTGTCTGTATTCAGGAATTTCCTAACAATATGACATATATTCAATATAGTGGCCTTCTGTAGTGTGATGTATGTATTTCTATTCAATTGTAATGTTCCCAGGCTTTTGTGTAGTGTGTGTGGTATCATACCTGCACAGGAGAGAACAACAGGTACAATAAGCACCCTATCCATCCTCCACAGATGCCTTATTTCCTGGGCGAGTTCTGTGTACTTGCTAATTTTTTCAGTGCATGTGTTTTGTACATTGTGAGTGTTTGGAATGGCTATGTCTATAATGTATGTGATTTTATTGTGTTTGTCAATGAGTGTGATGTCTGGTCTGTTGTGGTAAATTGTTTTATCTGTGATTATGGCTCTGTCGTAGTACATTTTGTGCGTGTTGTTTTCCAATACTGTCTGTGGAATATACTTGTAGTATGGTTCGTGGATGTCTGCCAATTTGTGTTTCTTTGCAAGCTCTTGGTGTATTATATTTGCTACTTGATTGTGTCTATGTAAGTAATCTGTCTGTGCCAAGAGCTTGCAACCAGAAGTGATGTGTTGTATAGTTTCTGGCATGATGTGACATTTTCTGCATGTGTCATTTGTGAGTGTTGTATCTTTGAGTATGTGTTTTCTGTAGTTTTTAGTATTTATGACCTGATCCTGTATGGCAATCATGAATCCTTCCGTCTCCCCAAAGAGGCATCCCCGATCTAACCAGCTGTTTGACGCAGTTTTGTCAACAAAATCCTGGGCCAGGTCGTAAGGATGCCTGCCATGGAGAGCCTTTTGAGCCCATGATTGCTTAATGTTGTCTATGCTTTTTATATGTTGTGTCATGTCTGTATGTTGTGAGTGTAAGTTTAATGGTGTGTTATTTGAGTCTGCTAGAGTTACTGCTTTATGTAACTGTGATGTTTCTTGTTTCTTGTAGAAAAACTCTCGCAGTGACTGTATTTGTTTGTAGTGAAGGTTAACTATGTCAATCAGGCCACGTCCGCCTTCTTTACGTGGAAGGGTTAATCTTTCTGTGGCGGATTTAGGATGATGTTGTTTATGCTTAGTAAGTGTTGTTCTTGTTTTCCTTTGGAGTTGCTCGAGATCTGTGTGAGTCCAATGTATAACTCCAAAAGAGTATGTGAGTACTGGGATGACATATGTGTTTATTGCTTTAACTGTGTGTTTTGCATTTAACTGTGTTCTAAGTATAGCGTTTAACCTACTTTGGTATTCTTTAATTAATCGTTGCTTTATTTGTGTATGTTCTGTTAGTTTGGCCTGTTGGAATCCTAAGTACTTGTAGAACTCGCCCTCTTCCATGGATTCAATAACGTCTCCATTTCCAAGTGCAAAATCTTCTTTCTTCAGGATTCCTTTTTCTATGTGAAGTTTTTTGCATTTGTCTAGGCCAAACTCCATTTGTATGTCCTTAGTGTATGAATGTGTGATTTGTAGGAGTTGATGAAGTTGTTTTTGTGTGGATGCATAAAGTTTTATGTCGTCCATGTACATGAGATGTGAGAGTGTAAACTGTGTTGTTTTTTCGTGTCTGATATTGTAGCCGTATTGCGTGTTGTTTAACATGTTGGATAATGGATTCAGGGCTAGGCAGAACCAGAGAGGACTCAAGGAATCTCCTTGAAAAATTCCTCGCCTAATGAATATTTCGTTTGTTTGTATGGAAGTGTTACTAACCCTGAGATGTAGTGTTGTTCTCCAGTGCTGCATAGTGTTTTCGAAGAATGCAATGAGTGATGGATGTATTTTGTACATGTGTAGAATATGTAGCAGCCAACTGTGTGGAACACTGTCGAATGCTTTTCTGTAGTCTATATATGCCATGTGTATGTTTCTGTGTTGTTTGTGTGCTTGCCGTAGAATGACTGAATCTATGAGTAACTGTTCTTTGCATCCCCTGTGATTTCTACGGCAACCTTTTTGTTGTTCTGTAAGAATGTCGTGTTCTTCAACATGTTTGTATATTTTGTTTGTGATACAGGATGTCAATAATTTGTAGAGTGTTGGAAGACATGTAATTGGTCTGTATTGTGTGGGGTCTGTGGTTTTGTTGTTTTTAGGTTTCATGTAGGTAATGCCCCGAGTAAGAAATTTTGGCATGTCTTGTGGATTGATGATGATGTGTGTTAGATGTTTAGCTAGTTCCTGGTGCAGTGATGTAAACTTTTTATACCAGAAATTGTGAATGTTGTCTACACCAGGTGTCTTCCAGTTGTGTGTTCTGTTAACAGCGTAGCGAATGTCGTGTATGTTTATTTCAGCACAGGGCATAGTGGGTATGTTGTGCAAGTTTCTGTTCTCCTCTTCAATCCAGCCTGCTTCAGCATTGTGTGTAACAGCATTGGACCAAAGAGAAGACCAATAAGTTGTGAGTTCTTCTTCTGTTGGTGCCACTGTGCTGTGTATCAGTGTTTGTTTTGGTACTGATTTGTCTGTAGAAAACATAGCCTTGGTATTATTATTATTATATTTTTAACCAATTTTCGTGAATCTTTATACTTAAATTTTTATTGATATTATTTTTTTGGCTTTTTATAATCTCAAAACTTTCTTTAAATTTTCTGTTGTACCAATTTTTTTCTGTGTTTGTTTTTGTTAATATTGCAATTATTTATTGTGCAATGTTCATAAAAGACCGCATTTACTCTTCTATATTTCAAACCAGCAATATGTTCTTTTAGTCTTATTCCTACTTTCCTTTTCATTTCTCCTATCTAATTTTTTAGGTTTTCACAGGTTCATGGTATAGAATAGATTACAGACCCACAAGATATTCCTGAATAAAGGTTGATGTCAAAAATGCCCAGTGTTTGTCTATACACCTAATTATGACAGAATTAACAAACAACATAACATAATATATTTGAATGTTTCAAAATCGACCTTTATTCATTTAAACATACTGTATATCTGTGCAGATAAGATGATAGTTGAATCATAAAAAAAAAAGACCCCCAAAATCTGGGGTTGTCCTATAAGACAACCCCAGATTTTGGGGGTTGTCTTATAGGACAGATACAAAAAAATTAGATGAAATTTACATAAATTAAAACAATTATAAAAAAGCAAACAAACTGTAATTATTTACTAGTAGAGAGTAGGGCATGTCCACAAAATAGAATAGCCCATACAATGTTTTTGTGAATAGTCAAGATCACCCGAATGCCTGAATCAGTGCAAATGTTTGCAACAATAGCAAGGCAGTGCTGCCAGATGCAAGAAAATAAAATTTGTTCATTCGAAAAATTACGAATTGGACATAATTCCGTATACGCTATACAGTATTATTATATAGATGATGATTGCTGATCTAAACTAAATTCATAGGCTGTTGATAGTTTGGGGGTTATCTTATAGGACAGATATATGCTAAAACTATAAAACTTTGATGAAAGTTTATACCTCATCTTATCTGTGCAGATATACGACAAATACTAAAATGTTAAAAAGACTACAACAATTAAATAATTTTCTATATTTGTACAAGATTGATTTTTAGTATTAAACAATTTACTGTATTTACTTGAGTCAAAGATGCACCTTAATTTCTACATGCTCATCCACAGATATTCTTTTTTTTGAAAAATAGACAACTCAAGACAAATTTGTTGCAAGCAAAGTAAGTTATGTATCATTGTCTTCCATGGTATTGAAGTCAGAAACCTCTTCATTTTTCATGTTAGAGTCTTCTTAGTAAACATTACTGTTGTTTTAGTCATATTCTTGGGTTTTGGCTTTGGCCAATATATACAATATGTACAATTTTAGTTATACTTTTGTTTTTAGTACTAAAACTACAGTAATCAACACTGAATTCAATGTTCACATCTCACACAAAATCATACTCAGTACCATTTAAAACATCAGAAATGTAACATTTCTTGAAACACCACTGCAAAATTTTTTCTGGAACTTTCACCCAAGTACTTACAATATTACTATAATAGTCTAAAGAGATTAAGCTAAGCTGGTGACTTAAATATTTTCCATTACAAATATTGGTCTAATAAAAATTATTAATATAATGCAATAGAATCCATAACTTATAGCTGCAGAAAAATAAGATATAGAACATCAGAAATCACTAATTAAGATGTATTATATTGAATCTAAGATACAATTTTTCAAGATACTAAAGCATAGAAAAAAAATCCAACAACAAAATACTTAACTTTCCTGGCAACATTTAAAACTGCATGTGATGCTATCTGTTATAATATTTTATTAAAAATCTTTATATATTTTTAATTATGATAAAATGACAAAAGCTTAATTTTGAGGATAGGGACAGGTTTTATAAAAAACTGTAAATGCTAATAACAAGTAAAATTGTCATTAAGTCCAATCCTACTCGAGATACACATGACCCCCTTTATCTCCCCATCCCTTCGACCTCTAACCACTAAAATTTAATAGCATCAATCCCCTAATACATAAACCTTCCTACTATATTTCAGAAACTCTTGACAAAAAGCATGGGAGTTATTAAGCTTCAAAAAGGTTGAACAAAATTTTGCCCCCCACAAATATCAATACATACAGAAAAAATCCCCCAAATTTTTTTTTTTTGCATTTCTTGATGTTTCAGAGTAGAGTCCAAAAATGTAAAAATCTTGAAAAGGTTATTTTTGACCAATTGCTATACTTTCTCTCTGTTATATATAACAGAGCTGGGAAAGTAAAAGTGTGGCTTACATTTGGGTAAATATGGTATATTTTATATTTTATTAAACTGCATAAAAAACACAAAAATATCAAAAATAATTAACTAAATAAATATTAATCAATAAAACGACCTTTTTCCACTAAAAGTGTTCCTGTGTGATTTCTTCTCGACAGCAACCTTATGCTAAGAAAATACATATAAATAAATATTATTGAAAAATAATTACTTGGATGTATTGTTCCAAATGCAACTTTTTTAATCTCTTCTTTTTTTTTCTTTGCATTTGAACCAAACTGTCTTCTTACAGGAATATTTTNAACTCCTGTCGGGTGGATTAAATTATAAATCTACTGGCGATATAGGGGGGGCAAACATCTCTAGCACTCATTACGTAAATTAAAACGCTTCTTTTTGCGTAGAATCGACTCCCGTTTGGGCATGACCGAGTCCGAACCGCTCCTAATATTAATTAATACCGTATTTTACATAATAAAACCAATTTATTTAAAATACTTTTATTAATTAATGGAAATAAAAATGACACAAATAATAACAGCGGTGGAAACCGTTCCTGAAGTAATTATTTTGACGATTTCCGGACGAACAGAAAATTCATTTGTCGTCTTCCCCTAAAATAAGAGAGAAACGTAGAAACCGTACGTTTCTCCGGAAATTATAATTTATAGGAAACATCTGCTCCCGCCGACGAGCGAGGGGTCCTTGCTAGTAAAGCGGTAAATTTTACCCATTAAAAAAACGGCGGGTCTCCTCCTCCTCCTTTCGCCGGTTTTACAGACGGACGAAGAGGAAAACATTTAACACGGCATCAGGGCCATTAGTCGAATAGTTTCAATTTTCGGTTTTCAGAGACAAATAACTGTTTAGGGTAAACTGAGGAATGAGATCTCCATCGTCGCCTTCTTCCGTTCGTGTCGGTTTCTCCTCTTCCGCCGAAAATATTTCCCTTTCGTTTTCTTCCACGGTTATTTCGTTATTTTCGGTGTCCGAATGGTCAGAGTCCTCCTTCAGCTGGCCGACGGGCAACACTTTACTAAAAATAAATAAACTCGGCATTAAATATTTATGCTTATTATTATTATTATCGTTATCGTTTAGCCTCACCCACCTTTTCGTCTCCATCGTACACCCTCTACCCAAACCTAAATTCATTTTTTTCATTCCTTCTGCGATATTATTTCCTAACTTTTTCTCTCTCTTGTTTTTCTGGAAAAAGAAAACTTAAATTTCAATTTAATCGCATCAGTTATAATTATCTTTTATAAAGTAAAAATTAATATTTAAAACTATTTTAACCAAACGGAACCCGTTATTCCGTAATTTCAAAAAGTTGCGCCTTATTCTCCCACCGGCCATTCCCAAAGCGGGCACTACGAAAAGAAGACTGGAGGCAACATTGGATGAGTAAAAAGACAAAAATTTACTTCGAAACGAGCAATGACATCGTCACAATGCCGGGCTGTAATTTTTAATCATATTTTTCACTTATTTCATTTAAAATACATGCTCTCCGCCTCAAATTAGTAGTGTCTTGCTTCTGTACAACATACTTTTCCGTTAGCAATAGAGTCGTGCCGGTCTTCGGGGAAGTTTCAATAACCGGTACCCAATCGTGCAGTCTCGCCACCTTCTCTCGAACTGATACTTTGCAACTGTTTCTTTGTAGGGGTTTGAGAAGAATCGGTTTTGCCCCCGTTGTCCACCAACGTGGCAGACTGGGAGGACTTACCGCCATAGAATCGATCGACAATGAAATGCTAGGCCAGATGCGGTCCGAACTGCACTATCCGCTCGACGTGTGCCATCTCTTAAGGTTTGTAAACAAAACTTGGACGGTCTGTCTTTCCGTTGGTGTCTTAACAGTTGTAGGAAAAAATTTCTAAAATGCTCCTCCAAATTATGAATAACCATGTATTAATAAACGAAAGCTAATGCTCCGTAAAGTTATTTCATACACTATGTAGCGGACTTATCATATTCATAAACAACCCATTGCATTCAGACTATTGGTGGATATTAAATATTATATTAAGTATACAATATCTAAAAAAGTAACTACAGACGTTAATAAATTCTACTTCCAGAATTAATAATACAAAAAAGTTTTTAGATAATATTAACAGTCTAGTTATATTAACGAATTATAAAATGGACTCACCCCATGAAAAACTAGGTACCCCCTTAATTACATATCGTATAATAGAGAATATGTGAACTAATCTATGTCGAATTTATTATGATTGGCTGTGTTTGTATTATATAATAATTATTTTGTTTACAAAAGTAAAACTTACAGACAGAAAGACGAACCCAATGCTATGTCCTCTACACGCAGCGGTCCCCAACCTTTTTATCACCGCAGACCGGTCAACCTTTGATATTTTACCGCGGCCCACTGAGGGGGGATGTTGATTGTTTATATTTTAGATTGATTTAATTTAATAATTTTAATTTAATTGTATTTAAACATGCCTTCAAAATAAAACACAGTTACACCAAAGAGAACCCTGAGCTTGTTTCTTTGCAACAAGACGGTTCCATCTGGAGTAATAGAAGACAATGACACCTGAAGTGTGTTTCTTATGTCAGTTTATTCCATTGTTCCGTCGTCCATTAAAAGTCGCACAAACCCGAGAGAAATACACCATAGCAAATAAAATGGAAATAACAGTAATTTAATGTTCCTTGGGCGGCCCGGTACCATTTGATCCACGGACCGGTACCGGTCCGCTGCCCGGGGGTTGGGGACCACTGCTCTACAGGCCTTAAATTGGAAGAATTAACTACTATAAATATCCATCAAATACAGTAATAGCTAATATACTGTGCATAAATACCTTAAATCCTTATACGATTAGTTTATTGTATATGATTATCTTTAATTTTGATTTTGTCATTTCTATCATTATTAAAACCCCTTTAGTTCCTCGCCCGAGATATCTCGGGCAGGCATAGCGTTACATAAAACAAAGTATACAAAGTAGACTTTATTAACATAAAAAAGTAGTTGTTTAATCCAATATATAATGTTATTCATTAAATATGACATTTTTCCATCAATCTATAAGTTTTTGATGCCTTTCTTATAAAAAATTATCAGATTTTGATTCAAAAAATGTTTATGAATGCTTCTGGATAACGTTTTTGAATTAATACTTTTTCCATTTACAGTGTTAATGTTTTGAAAAGATTGAAAGAGTTGGTAATCTGTAAATGCCAGATTGGGGCTATAAAAAGGTGAGAAGAACTTCCCAATTAAGTCTCTTAATTTTTGTTGAATGGTTGTTGCAACATGGGTCAAGTGTTATTGTTTAACAAAATAAATGTCCTTCCCATTTGTCAAATATGGTAATTTTTCTTGGAATTTTTCACAAAGCTTTTCCAATTGCTGGCAGTATAAAGTAGCATTTTTTGTTTCATTTGGATTCAACAATCCAAAATAGTTTTCTCCTTATATCTCACCATATGTACAATAACAGCTTTTGAAGATGAAGACTACATTTTGCTTCTGGAGCAGTAGCAGCCTTTGAATATAACCACCATCTTTTATGAGTGACATCAGCATATAGCACTTGCTTCTCGTTCCCATTTACTAATCTGTCCAAAAATGGGGTTTACTCTTGCCTATTAATAAGTGAAACACACATCCAATTCTGTTTTTATACAATTTTGATTAAACAGTCTGGGGAAAAAATTCTACTTCTCTTTTCATGTGATTTGTTTTAATTTAACATATAATAAATTTGCCTTTTTTAAAAAAAATCTTCATTTGATTTTAATTCTAAGAAAAATATTTACTGTCTAAGTGACAAGCAGCTAAACAAGAAACTGTAAGTAAGCAACATAGTCTGTTTCTTATAAAACAGACAGTTTTTTTTTGTTATTGGTTAACTTACTTAACTCAATCAGACTTTCATTCTGACTTTATACTGTGATTGAAGCAGCCAGAAAAAATGTAATTCAAAGTTCAAATATTTATTTGTATACTTTTCTTTGCATTTCTTCTGATTTCTTTTAATACACAAAATTGAAAAAGTTTAATAAAAAATAAAATTTGTGTGAAAAATATAAATTCAGTAAGTTTTGCTGATAAGTTACAATTATCCTTCCTGTCATTTATAAACTAAACTTTAAATATTTCATTTAAACACACCTTAATATATTAACTGATTTATCATATTATTTTTAATAGTTTTTGAAGTCTGGAATCAATCTTCCATTTTTCCACATGGATAGTATTGTTTTTTTACCAAATTTTTTCGAAATATACTTGCTATAAAAAAACACGCAGAGAATCACACCTATAAGCAAAATTTCCAGAAAAGAAATTTCTATGCTGGAAATTTTGCATATAGGTGTGATTCTCTGCATATATTGTTCCAGTTTACATGTACAGTTGTTGTTTTTTGTTATAAAAACACAGAATTAAATGTATAGATATGCAATCTAGATGGTTCTGTTCTGAAAGATCATGTGGAATATCCCACACTTTTTTATCTTTTCTAGTTGATATAATTGCCCCATTACTGTTGATTGAACGTTCAGTTTTTCTGCAATTTCTTGCGTACAGTTTTGGTTCAGCTTCCACTATTGCAACAATTTCAGCATTTTCTAAACCAAAAGGTCTCTGTAAAAAAGCTCATCTTCAAGAGTTCAACTTCATTTCCATTCTTAAATTTTTTTAACCAGCACCGGTCCTTTGTGACATTTAAGGCTTCACTGCCACACATGCTACCTATATTGTTTTTCCATAACTGCAGCGTTACTTTTTCTAAATTTGTATAACATTATAGGCCTTAAATATTCTTTCAAGACGCTCGTTTTGATCCAAACTAATAGAGAGGTTGTGGCCGAAGTTCAAACTTTAAACTTGTATGGCAGCAAAAGTACATGTTTGACATTTGAACTCCAAGTAAAACACATTGTGCCACACGTTCACGTCGCTCACTGATTCGTGGGATATTGTTGAAAAATGGTGGAAACGTTTAACAACAACGAAGGTTACCAGCAAATATAAATAAACAAATTAAACTATTTTAAAATATTTACAGGATGTTTAATAATGCTAAATAATTATTTTTGACTTTGATTAGTGTTGTGTCTCCTACCGTACAATATAATAGTAGGACAATTCCAATGCATTTTGACTGTTCTCACAACATACTTTTGTTGAGGGAAGTAGTGGCTTATATAAATCCAAAAGCAGCTCAGCAAATTATTTTTAGAAATTTACAAACATATTATGCTGTTGATGGTAGAAAATGCCGTGAAACAACAAACCTACTTCTGAAAAATTATGATAAGCTGTTATGAACACAAATATATATAAATTCTAAAGACGCTTCACATCACTTGCAAAAAAGTTAAATAATTAAATAATTTCTGGATTAAAATCGTCTATTTCTTTACAATGTTATTCATAAATGCTTAAATGATCATTATTTTAATAAAATACATCATAATTTTAACTAAAACACAGAAAAGTGCAGATGTTTAAGCTGAACTTCTACTTGCTATACTCAACATTCCAAATGCCATTGTCAAACTTCTAGGATTACGAGACGGTGGCACTTGACATTCAATGTTCACATTTTAGAGATGAAAACTTCACCCACAACCTCTCTACTAACTTAATTTTTTAAAAAATAATCAAAAACTATTACGAAAACCGTTATTACAACAATTACGCAATTAATAAATTAGCTGATTGGTATAGTACACAAATTATGTTATACTATGAAAACAATTCTTAGAAAAAAATTACTTATGATTCTACTCAATAAATATTTAGACATTAACAAATTATTTATCAAAATGATGACTTTGGTCATTTAAAGAAGTAATGTGGTAATAACTTAAAAATTTCTTAATCTTCAGATTTAAAATAATGTAAATATTGTATGTAAAACAAGAAGCCATAGAAAGAAATCATAGTCTTAATCATTATCACTAAAAACTCATACAATTAAAGCTATTAATCTCCCAAATAATAAAATAAAAACTGAAACAATTTAATGATCTTTTGATTCTAACATTTAATAGCTTATTTTAAAACACAATATTTATATCCAGTTTCTATTTATTAACTATTATAAAATGTTTAATAAATAATAACTTACTCATTAAAATATTTTTCTTTTAACTCTGGAATATCTAATGGCAGATCTAAAGTGCTCTTTGATGTAATCTTCTCTGGATGACATAGTGCACCCATAAATGGTTGTTTTTCATATTTACCAGATGAAAAACTCTGTAAAAATATAAAATATTTGAAAAATAATTTTTTTAAGTCGATGGCAAGCTAGCCAAGTAAATTCAACTATACAATATAAGTCTGAAAATGTATTGAAAAGAAATTGGAAATTTAATTAGTTATATGATAGTTGAATGACTCTTCTGCCATACAATTTTTAAGAACGTAACACTTCTACTCTCTCAAACAAAAATATAAGACTGTTTCTTTGCAACCAATGAGAAGATGTATAGAAAATGTGTGATCTTTATTTGAAGTAAACACGACAGACTGAAATTTTATTTAGGATAATGATAAAGTTATATGTTTGATTGATAAAATATAAAATTATCTATACAACATTAATTTTTAAGAATATCAGGATAAAATAAATAAGAAAACATATATACAGCTATCATCATTTCTGTATATAGGCCTGTAGTGTGTGTGCTGTATACAGTATAGTAATTTTGATAATAAATAAGTAAATAACATAAAATATAAAACTGAGATGGCTACACTTTTCAGCTTTTTCTAAAGTAAATGAAACCTAGCAGGAGGTATTTTAATTTAAAGTTTATATACCTATTATACAATGGCAGCAGGTGATGAGTCATCACATGAGGAGCTAAAATTCATGTTTCCAAATGAAAGGGAATTTCTTGTCTTTCCCATAAGAGGACAACAGAGATTTTGGGGTGCTTGTAAAAATGTATGTCCCATTTCTGTTATCAACATTATGTTCTGTTTATAGTCAAAAAAGGTTTATTTATATATTTCGTGGTGTTAGCAGTGATAATGACCAATCCATGTTCCCTTAATCTCACTTCTCCAAATATTCCCCGACTAGTTACGTTATATCTCACTTGATAGTAGTAGTAAGAATATTAACTAGCTAATAATTAATAGTAAAATTATATAATGTTATTATGTAATATAATATTTTAGTATTTTTCATTTTTGTTTGTTAATTTTAGTGCTAATAAAATAAATTTTTTATTAGGAAAAATTATTTGTTTCAAAATTTTGCTTGAATTTCATTTAGCATATACATTTTTCTGCTACAACTCATCTATTCATAAAATTGTTTAAATACACGAATTTACAAATTAGATACAGCATTACTTCTTTATAACCTATAAAATACATAAAGCAGCACTAATACATAAAGCAGTATGCTATAAAATTTTATAAAAAGCTTAAAACTTTAATATTTTACAAAATATACTACATATGTGTTTTAAAATGTTAAGATATTATACAATCATTTTGTGAATATTTTATTTTGTGTATAGATAACACTCAAAAAAGTAGGAAGTTTCAGCACTAAGTGTGCCTTTTTTTTTCTTTAATGTATTAATCATTCCACCTATAATTTTAAAAAAATTGCAGATAAACTATGCTCCATTAGCAGCATTTCATTAAATTTTAAAGAAAGCAGAACAAAAAACTAAAAATATTTTTATGAATGTGAAGAAGATTTGAGTTTAAATTATCCCAAAAGTAATTTTTTTAGAGATTGTTTTTTTCTATTATTGATCAAGAATAGTTTATATCAAAGTTAGCAACATTCTCCTATATTTAGATTTTTATATAGCATACAAATACTAAAATGCAAAATAAGAATTAAGAGAATACTGTATGTATTTAGATATCATTTTACAAAATGAAGAACATTGAGATATACATAGAAGCAACTTTTTCCAACTGGAGTTGTACAGAATGTAAATTCATCCTGTATAACTCCAATGCAACATTTAAATATTATATACAAAATTAAAGATTAATTTCCAAATTTACATGTAGCTTTAAGAATCTTATTAACTCTTCCAACTGCTAGTGCTTCTGCAAAGCATAGTTTTTCATAGTTAAAATTAATAAAAAATTCCCAAAGAACTTCTATGATTCATGACAGATTATCTAATTTGACATTACTGTTTATTAACATAAACTATGTGGAACTTTAAAATAAGATGGTATAATTAATGATTTTGCAGAACATAAGACAAGAACAGCAAATTTTGTGAAATAATCGTAGTTCACTGTAAATTTTGAAATAATAAATCTACCTCTATACTTTGTTAGTACTTAATCAATATTGTTAATTGCATCTGAAAAAATTTTACTTTATCATTTTATTAAATATATTTTTGTAAGCCTAAGCTTCATATGAAATAGAAAGTCAAGGTTATACAGTATGTTTCCAATAATATTGACTTTCGTCCTTGGCCCCACAAACTGTATGGACAGTTCTGAATACCCTATCAACGGGGTAACAGAAAATTAGAATCATATGGTCATAATTATATTTTAAATCTCCTTTTAAACAATAAATAACATAATTGCATGAATATATATTTTATAAAATTGTAGACAATTCAGTTTTAGTGATAATTCAGTATAATAAGGTAATGTAAGATTTTGTTAAATAGGTAGCAAGTTAACAGATTTAATTTGTAACATTTTTTCCCCTTTAGAATTCAAATGAATTCCACCCTTTTAGAATACAAACGAATTCTCTAATCCATCACAAAAAAAATTTGATTTATTTTTAAAAAATTGTCTACATGGACTTATTGGATTAATAGGACAATTATACCTGTATAATTGTCCTATTAATTACAATTAAGGACAGTAAGGCAATTAAATTTTAAGATAAGTTGATTCTTAAATCTTAACTGGAGCTTATTTAAACATAGCTGAAATAATAAGAATTTTCATTTATCACAGCAATATCTTCGTACCAATAACCAATCATAGAAATTAGATTTCTCTATGGATAACAGATCAGAATTTATACATTTAAATTCCCACATTTTTACAATACTCCTAACATAGGATAATAGAGTAAAAATTATCAGTAGACTAAAAAAAAATCAGCTGAGAAGACAAACCAATCTCCAAATTGGTTTGCTGTACTTATTAAAAATTAGCTGGAAGTTTACAGTTAATTTTTAATAAGTCTTAATAAACTAAAAATTTAATCCAAGCTTAAATAATTATAAAAATTCTCAATGGAGTGGTTAAATAATTAAACTAAGCATTAAAAATGTATAGACAAATATAGGGAGCCCACTCCCTATGAAACAGTTGTTAAGGTAAGTATCAATTGTCTATAAATTTGTTCTGACAAAATGCTGGAATTTGAAGCATAAAACTACGCAGCTGTATTTTCAAATCGGCTTTTGAATATAAGTACAAAAGGAAATTAATTAAAAAAAAAAGTGACACTCCAAGCAAAGTAACTATCTTGGGAAAAATCAGGTTTATATGAATTTTCATGTAGTAATAAACATTAAACTAAAATTTTATCAACTTCCAATAATTCTAATAACTTTTACAAAAAACTTTGGTGATCTCAAAATGTAAGAGAATATCACAAAAATAAATAGAAAATGAAAAATAAAAAGGTATAAAGAAAAAAATTTTATTTTACTTACTGGAATATTAAACAAATAGTTTCCATTTTTATCAAAACCAGGATAACATTCAAAGAGCTGAGGAGGAAAAAAGAAAATCAAAATTATAGTAGTTTAAGTTAAATTTTTATATTATTTTCAAAAATAACTTACAGCAGTATTTTCATTTACAAATTGATCGTCTTAAACTGTCATTTCAATTTCAAAAATTTCTCTGTAAACAATTACATTTTGGTTTTATTAATTTTAATTTTTACAATATTCATAATTATATAATTTAAACAGAATTATTACTTTTGATAGTGCATATAAAAAGAATTTTTTCTATAGTATCTGGTATCACCATAATGTAATGGTTCTAGTGGAAGAACGTTGACTTCATCCTGAAAATAAAAAGCAAATGTTACAATTTCATTCTTTTGAAAGATCAATTTTTCAAAGAAAATATTTCCTCAAAAAATTGATGAAACTTCATTGTTTAATCCCAGAGAAATAACCACCGTTTTTTTTGCCTGGACCGCATTTAATCAGAGACAAAAGCTTATCTTTGTATTCTTTATTTACTTATTTACTATACATTTCGAGTGCAATATTTTTGTGTAACTTGCACAACTCTTCAGGTTTTACATTAACTAACCTGTTTTATGTTTAGACATACATCTGCCCAGTGTTGATGTTGTGTGATTTTTGAGAAAATATTTTCTTGAAAAATTGACCTTTTAAAAGAATATAAAGAAATCCACACCATTGATATAATACATATCTATTACTTACAGTATTACAATTTCAATAAAAAAAAAAATATTAAATTGTCACTATCATAATTTGGAAGTGTAAAAAATATCAGAATTTGTAACTAAATCTTACATAAAAATATATTATGTTGATATGTATGTCTTGTTCCTTAATTACTTTTATTATACTTGTGTCCACTTTGGACATTGTTGTGAACAAGGACTTGTTATACTGAGGAAAGAGAAACACATAATTTCCAATTAAAATATATTTATTGTAAATAAATAAATTTTAATTAAAAATTATATGCTTCTCTTCCCTCAGTATAACAAGTCCTAGTTATCAAAAACATCCAAAGTGAACACAAGTATAGTATTATGTTGTTTAAACATCTGATTAAAAGTTTAATTATTCTTGTAGAAAATGAATAAATATATTAACAATTCATATTTAAAGTTGAAATATACTCTTATTAAAGAAACTGAAATAATTTGTTAACTAGCAATGTTTTTGGCCTTTATTGATTGTTGTCAGTCATACAAAAAATAGATATATTTGAACTGTATAACAAAATATTAGAACAGAATAGAAATAATATAGAATAGAATTTTAAATAACTGATATTAAAAAAAAATGTACATTATTAGTCACATGTTGAGGTTAATGGCTTGAAAACAGCATTTGAAATTGCCTATTTATCTGAAGATAATGTTAATAGAGATGATAAGATACTAAATTCTGCCAATATCACCCAATACCAACCATTTTTCAATCGATCCACTCTTCGCTTCTATCCATACTCTACAGATTTGGTAATAAATAAAAGCCTGAAAGCTTATTGGTTTCAAGAATGTTCACTTTGTTCGCTAACAATTTAAATTCAAATATAAAAATTTATAGGTACTTTTCAAATATGGGGCCCCAGAAAATTGTAATTTTTAATTTGTCTAGGCTTGACTCAAGTCCTGTCTTTAGGAAAAAATTCAATATAGAATAGTTATATTTATTCTATATTCTATATATCTACCGGTATAGTGTTAAGTATAGAAAAATTGTCAGTAAAAAAGTTGTTGCCAAATTGTTAACTGGCTTGAAATATTACTAAATCTGACAATAAATTACTCACTTGTTGCCTGTCCATTGCTATAAAGCAGTGTTTTTCAACCTGTAAGTCGCGACCCCTAGGGGGGTCCCAAAGCCTTACACGGGGGGTCGCAAGTGAAAGAAAAAGACAAGTGCTTGTAGGTCCTACACTACAATAAAAAAATCTAGAATTTCAGTGAGAAGGCTGTGCCTGTTTATTTTACAGTACAATTGGTTATTCGATCGATATTTAAAGAAAGACAATTAAACACATATTTTTTAAAATCACTGATATAGTTTTAATATGGCCCTGGGGTCGCCAGAATTTTTTAACTTGTAAAAAGGTCGCGTATTCAAGAAGGTTGAAAAACACTGCTATAAAGCAACCCTACAAAGTTGGCATTCTCCAAAAGCTACAACAGCCGTATGTCACATGACCATCAGTGGTGCATCACTTGTGGAGAGGATGTTCTGTCTACCACAGATTACAAAACAATGCAAAGGATGTATATCAAAAAATAATAAAAGATCAGAATGTTAAAGCCAGAATATTTGCCAATTATTGACATATAATTAAACTAAGTTAATAATCAGATACGAAATAACTTGTCTAGAGGTAGACTGTTAAGCCACTATCTTACAATAACTAAAATAATTATAAATCAATTCTGTCTATTGGTTTGTAAAACAAACAAATTCTGATATATCAAGAACATTCCAATACGTCAATATATTGATATCAGTTATATCTCTAAATGCTAATTATAACCAAAAGTTTAATTACAAGTAACGTTTTATATATGTTTTTAACTTGTATGTTTTGGGACAAGATAATTATAAATTAGACAGCTCATAACATTATCTATGGTAAATAAGCAAATAATTCTACTATATTAAATGTTGATTTACATTCAAATGTCCTTAAGATAGGGAATAAGCATCCAAATAGCTAAATTTCTAGAGATAGCTTTGTTTTTATACAGAAAGACATAACATACATTATGCATAGTTGAATAAAGTCTTTAGAAGTGAAAATCAACAGTGTTTATATTTAATTTTGAAATTAAACGAGTGAATTTAGATCTAAGTGATGAAATTTACAGTAATTCATCTCAAACAACTGAGCACTGTGTTCAGTTTCAAAAATCAAGTAAAGATATGCATCTGTTATTACTAGATGTAATGAACAAAGAAGAGAAGTAAACTGACTAGCATCCTTCCTGGCTATTAACACTTTTAAAATTATTTCAGATACTTATTGGAAAACAAGCCAAGCAGACTTCAGAAGTATGCAAAACAGTAAATGCCAAAAAAAATGCCAATTAAAAATTCAATTATCGTCAAGTCTCTTCGTACATTATTAGGTAAATGAAACAAAAATTAAAAATTACTTTTTCATGTAAATTGATTTCTAGCAATGATAATTTTTATATATTATTTCAATATATATACTCTTAAACTGTCATTTCAATTTCAAAAATTTCTCTGTAAACAATTACATTTTGGTTTTATTAATTTTAATTTTTACAATATTCATAATTATATAATTTAAACAGAATTATTACTTTGGATAGTGCATATAAAAAGAATTTTTTCTATAGTATCTGGTATCACCATAATGTAATGGTTCTAGTGGAAGAACATTGACTTCATCCTGAAAATAAAAAGCAAACATTACAATTTCATTCTTTTGAAAGGTCAATTTTTCAAAGAAAATATTTCCTCAAAAACTTGATGAAACTTCATTGTTTAATTCCAGAGAAATAACCGCCGTTTTTTTGCATGGACCGTATTTAATCAAAGACAAAAGCTCATCTTCGTATTCTTTATTTACTTATTTATTACATATTTCAGGTGCAATATTTTTGTGTAACTTGCACAACTCTTCAGGTTTTACATTAACTAACCTGTTTTATGTTTAGACATACATCTGCCCAGTGTTGATGTTGTGTGATTTTTGAGAAAATATTTTCTTGAAAAATTGACCTTTTAAAAGAATATAAAGAAATCCACACCATTGATATAATACATATCTATTACTTACAGTATTACAATTTCAATAAAAAAAAAAATATTAAATTGTCACTATCATAATTTGGAAGTGTAAAAAATATCAGAATTTGTAACTAAATCTTACATAAAAATATATTATGTTGATATGTATGTCTTGTTCCTTAATTACTTTTATTATACTTGTGTCCACTTTGGACATTGTTGTGAACAAGGACTTGTTATACTGAGGAAAGAGAAACACATAATTTCCAATTAAAATATATTTATTGTAAATAAATAAATTTTAATTAAAAATTATATGCTTCTCTTCCCTCAGTATAACAAGTCCTAGTTATCAAAAACATCCAAAGTGAACACAAGTATAGTATTATGTTGTTTAAACATCTGATTAAAAGTTTAATTATTCTTGTAGAAAATGAATAAATATATTAACAATTCATATTTAAAGTTGAAATATACTCTTATTAAAGAAACTGAAATAATTTGTTAACTAGCAATGTTTTTGGCCTTTATTGATTGTTGTCAGTCATACAAAAAATAGATATATTTGAACTGTATAACAAAATATTAGAACAGAATAGAAATAATATAGAATAGAATTTTAAATAACTGATATTAAAAAAAAATGTACATTATTAGTCACATGTTGAGGTTAATGGCTTGAAAACAGCATTTGAAATTGCCTATTTATCTGAAGATAATGTTAATAGAGATGATAAGATACTAAATTCTGCCAATATCACCCAATACCAACCATTTTTCAATCGATCCACTCTTCGCTTCTATCCATACTCTACAGATTTGGTAATAAATAAAAGCCTGAAAGCTTATTGGTTTCAAGAATGTTCACTTTGTTCGCTAACAATTTAAATTCAAATATAAAAATTTATAGGTACTTTTCAAATATGGGGCCCCAGAAAATTGTAATTTTTAATTTGTCTAGGCTTGACTCAAGTCCTGTCTTTAGGAAAAAATTCAATATAGAATAGTTATATTTATTCTATATTCTATATATCTATAGTGTTAAGTATAAAAAAATTGTCAGTGAAAAAGTTGTTGCCAAATTGTTAACTGGCTTGAAATATTACTAAATCTGACAATAAATTGCTCACTTGTTGCCTGTCCATTGCTATAAAGCAACCCTACAAAGTTGGCATTTGTGAGATCAGCCGGGGTTACGGAGTAAGTATACTCTTGTAACACTTAATCGGCACTATTCCGTGAGAATAGTTCTCCAAGTTTCGGATCGAGAGATCCAATCTTATGTCAAGATTCGTTTGACCAGGAGGGCGGTAATATTTAGGGAAAAAGGGATTCAGTGAGGTCTTTATCCCAAATGTCAGGGTCCCGACACCAGTTAATCAATCTTATTATACGCGGATTAACACACGTAAGAGACCTTATTACGATTCAAATTAAAAGCCATATCTTATATAAAACAAACAAAAGTAAATTTAATGATTCAATAAGTAAAACTAATACAAATATAGAGGAACGAGGGATAATAATATGATAATTAATATACACGGTATGGGCATGGACTTATACTATACCAATGCGCGATTGAGAGAGAGCTCACAAAATCGTTATAAAACATACGACCTGTTTAGTTGTCGTTCGCCTTCTTCTCTGTATGCAAGGGACACTTTGGAGATAAAGTTCATTTACTTCTTCGTATGGGAGATCAATATGTGCACAAAATCCAAGTATGTTTTCTAAGTGCTAACTCTGGAATTATTCTGTATGTGACTCATCTAAGGACGTTGGTCATCGGGGGGAAACGTATGTGGAGATTGGATGCTTTCAGATCTGTCGCTGAACTCCCCAAATTCTGACAAATTCCCTGTATATCTTCTGAATTTCGACCAATCATCGGCCAGTAACTCTTTCATGAGAACGGATGAAAGGGGAATGAATGAGGGGTAAACATTTCCCATCTGAGCGGGATTTTAACCAGATAAGGGAAAGTCAGAGGATGTTCTCACTTCTGTGAAAGGAAGTAACATCTGTTATCTGCCTTTTCCAACATTAAAATATTATTTTTCTCACCAAAAATGAAGTAATATTTGGTGACAACATTTAACATAATTAATAAAAATTATTAAATTAGACCCAGGGGCCTTTCAGGTCTCACACATTCTCCAAAAGCTACAACAGCTGTATGTCACATGACCATCAGTGGTGCATCACATGTGGAGAGGATGTTCTGTCTACCACAGATTACAAAATAATGCCAAGCATGTATATCAAAAAATAATAAAAGATCAGTGTTAAAGCCAGAATATTTGCCAATTATTGACATATAATTAGGCTAAGTTAATAATCAGATATGAAATAATTTGTCTAGAGGTAGACTGTTAAGCCACTATATTACAATAACTAAAATAATTATAAATCAATTCTGTGTATTGGTTTGTAAAACAAACAAATTCTGATATATCAAGAACATTCCAATACATCAATATATTGATATCAGTTATATCTCTAAATGCTAATTATAACCAAAAGTTTAATTACAAGTAACGTTTTATATATGTTTTTAACTTGTATGTTTTGGGATAAGCTAATTATGAATTAGACAGCTCTTAACATTATCTATGGTAAATAAGCAAATAATTCTACCACATTTAAATGTTGATTTACATTCAAATGTCCTAAGATAGGGAATAAGCATCCAAATAGCTACATTTCTAGAGATAGTTTTGTTTTTATACAGAAAGACATAACATACATTATGAATAGTTGAATAAAGTCTTCAGAAGTGAAAATCAACAGTGTTTATATTTAATTTTAAAATTAAATGAGTGAATTTAGATCTAAGTGATGAAATTTACAGTACTTCATCTCAAGCAACTGAGCACTGTGTTTAGTTTCAAAAACCAAGTAGAGATATGCATCTGTTGTTACTAGATGTAATGAACAAAGAAGAGAAGTAAACTGACTAGCATCCTTCCTGGCTATTAACACTTTTAAAATTATTTCAGATACTTATTGGAAAACAAGCTGAGCAGACTTCAGAAGTATGCAAAACAGCAAATGCCAAAGAAAATGCCAATTAAAAATTCAATTATCATCAAGTCTCTTCGTACATTATGAGGTAAATGAAACAAAAATTAAAAATTACTTTTTCATGTAAATTGATTTCTAGCAATGATAATTTTTATATATTATTTCAATATATATACCTAATTACTATAATATACATATGTTACCTTAACCTGTGACATGCCTCCAATACAACAGCCCAGTTTTAAGTCTGACACAGTATACATAAAGAAAAACACAATGCCAGATGGTGAAAAAAAGGTTATGTGATCATTACAAAAGTATCTATCATGAAACATTTTTCTACAAAAGTACATAATAAACAGTAATCAATATCAAATAATGATAAAAACAGAACATTATTACTGCTATTGCAAAGTGTGTTATAAAAAATATGAGACTGATGAAGTTTCTTTGTATACAGTTTTACAGCTGGCAGTGTATTTGCTTTGTTTTGTTTCAACCGATGCACCTTGCATTTATAAATAATACTACTTAAATGAGTGTTATGAGTTTGATTAGCTGCATATGGTGGAGTCATAAGTCAAGGTATATCTGATATGAATAAATCTTATAAATTATCTTACCTTTTCAAAAGTTGATTTAGGTATATGCAATTCATTTGCAAAATCATTATGTTTATTCTCTCCACTTTCCATCAAACAAACAAGAAATTGCAGATTCATTTTAATGTTATCTATTAAAATATCATTTAAAAGTTTATTAAACCAATTGAAAATAAAACTATAGACGCTTAAAGTTAATCATTTTCTCTTAATTTTTTTTTCTAAAGACACATTTGATAGACATTTACAAAACACAAAACTTTTTGTTGCTGACCCATATAAAAAATGCTATAAACAAAAAAATTATAGGACTATTTACTAACTCTACAGTGTATGAGTTACCATTGGTTAAGCTCATTTCTGTCACAGAATATTACATTAGACAGCAAACACATAAAAAACATGTTACATGACTACTACAAAACATCATGCACCTCAGATGTATTTCCCAATGAACATTCTTCTTGCAGAAGACTTCATTCTTTTGAGTTGAACTTTGGAGGAATTACATGACAGAGTTGTCAGAAATGTCATTTTTTCACATGTGATTCACCTTTTTTTGAACTTCGAACAGACCACAGACCACAATTTGATTGTGGTCTGTGGTCTTAAACATTGTATTAGTTACATTTCTAGTAATACTGTAACCCGGTACAACTGGTACAACAGAGACCACCGACTTAAGATTTGATAACAATGATTTATTTTTTAGGCTTAACTTTGCAAAATTCAGAACAAATAAATTATCAAATTATTTTATAATTCAGATCAAATGCTTGTAATCCTAATAAATAATTATAGATTTGTTACCTAAATTTACAAATATACATGTTTTATTTAACTAATTGCTTTATTTTAAAATTTAACAGTATTGTATTTTCATCAATGCATACATTATGAAATTGTATCAATCCTTTTTTTAGATACTGACTTTTAATTTACAAATCAATTTCTTTACTCCATTTAGCCTTTTTTCATTCTTTATTTTCAGAAATAATGTTTTACCATTTGTCATTTTCTGATATAACTTATCTCAGCTGGTATTCTTGTAATATACTGTATGTAAATGAGTATTTTTATTATTTTCAAACTAAACATAGTTCGAAGAACAAACAGTTGAACAAGGTGGATTATCAAAGTCTAATGTTGGACAAAACAATTAAGAAATAGGAATAGAATAGATTAGAATCTTTTGTAATTTGTAGTAAAAACCAGATGTTAAAAGCAGAACTGTCAATAGAATGGAGCTGGGCAGTTTTCCCAGGACTATAACTGTTCCTACTCCTACAAAATTAAAGTTATTTTTACATAACAGAAAATAAAGTCTTTAAGACTGATTATAAAAATTATTTGATTCAGTTCATATTAGTGTATAATTCTGTAATTATTGTCAAAAAGATACCAGAAACTTATTAAAACATTACAACATTTTAACCACTCTGCAGTGATCGATGGATATACCCGTCAAGGGCAATCACGTGGCACTGGAGAACATCTATATCCGCAAACAAATTTTGTGGATATCAACAAAAACTAGCCAAAGATTACCGTGAAAAAAAATTCACATAAAAAGGAATTATGTGACAATAAAGAAGGATTTTTTCTTTACTAGAAGTAACTGTTTAAAAAATTTTTTTTCCAAAACAGAAACGAGAAAAATGTGTGGGAAAATTCTTAAAAAATTTCCCACGTTTATTCTCCACTACATCATGATAGTGCCATATCTGACTAACCCTCTCTACAAAGGTTAAATATGGATTTAAATCAATATATATCAATAATAATGTATTATAATTTGATAAATAACTATAATTCTACTCTGCATTTAAAAGCCCTTTCTCTTTGTCTTCTTAATTAATCAAAACTGAGTTTTATTATATTTATTTGATATAATTTGTTGCATCTAGTAATATTTATCATGATAATCTATATACAGTAGACCCCCTATAACACGGTAGATTGTTCCGTGTTGTACGAGTCACTTAAATACATGAGCCAATCACAGCCCAGCACGTGTGCAGTTTAGAGACTACAGCTGTTTGAAAGGTTTTCTTCCATAAAATTAAGCGATTCTAGACTAATTTGATTTGAACATTTCCAAAATACGTATAATTTTTTGGGAATAATCCATATAAACTATGCTATAAACAAAAAATTGTAGGAATACTTACCGAGTGCACACCGTTCGAAGGCGCCATTGCTTAAGCTTGTTTTCGTCGCAGAGCGGCTCATCGAACGGCGGACACATTTCCTGATAAGTTATTCTCATGACTAAAGACAGAATTTTAGATAACGTAAAAATTATAAAATTACAGCATTAGACTTACAGTACCTAATTTATATACTGTACAGAGGATAGTAAACTTAACTTTCCTGCCTAAACTCTCCATATATACATGTGGCACTGGACAGCAGCAAGCAGTTCAGCTGCTCGTCCATTATTGGTCCAGATTCGACCAATCCTGTCACGACACGACAATCTGTCTCATTCTTTTACCGTGTTATACAAATCTCTTTTAGTGTGTTATACAAACACAATCGCAATTTTTTCGCTGTGTTATATGAACTCGTGTTATAGGGGGTATACTGTAGTTATAGAATTATTGTCATTAGCAAGATGTCTTGTCTTCATTGTTTTATATAAACTGAAAAAATAAACTGGAGAATAACTGTTTTATAATTATTTAATATCACAAAAGTACTGGCTTGTAAACACAAAAATGTTGAAAATCACTGCTCCAACACATATTACATCTACTGTTTTAAATGAAACAATTTATTTCTAAACAGAAAAGTCTTTATATAAATGTCTTATTATTGTTATATAACTTGATTTCAAACTTTAAAATAAAACAATTAGTTATATAAAAAATGTATATCTTATCATAATCTGCATTATTCTGATAAAAGTTACATATTTATTAAATACTTTTGGGTAGAAATTTACCTAGGTAGTCCCAATGGTGGCACTTCCGGAATCGCAACATGCATATTTTGAAAGTTAATCTAGGTGTCACTATCTTTAGTTTACAAATTTTCTAATGTCATTTCAGTACTAGAATAATTTCCTAACATTTTATAACTGTGTTAAGAGTAATTTAAATTTTTAGGTTTCAAAAGTTATGTAATGTTGTGTGAATCATTTTTTTTCAAAGTTTACAATCCATATTTTGTCATTTATTATTGTAATGGCAGAGCTTGGAAAACATCAACAAATTTTATGGCAAAAGTGTGCTTCAAAAGATTTTTTTTCATTTTATAATATTGGAATATTTGGAATTTAATTGTGGCAAGAGAAATAAATCAGTTGGTATGTTTGCCATAAAGTTTGGTACGCAACCTGTAGATGCAGTTTGTTCGAAATGTGATGGTCGCCGTAAATTAAATTATCAAAAGGATCGTGATTCTGTTTCTTTTAGATGTCACAAATGCAAGATGACCAGTTCATCATTTGAAGTAATTTTTCAACGTAAATTTGGGAACATTTCGTGGAGAACTACTTTTTTGTTTATTTGGCACCCAATTTACATAGAATGCACGTTGAGCATCAACTGTTTGGCTGTGGGCGTGAGTAGTCAAACAGCTGTTGAATGGGTGAATTTCACACAACATATTATGATTGTTTCATCGTCTAATTTTACGGAAATGAAAATTAGATGGACCTGAAAAGATTGTCAAAATCGACAAGATAGTTGTGAGCAAAATGAAAAACTAGGAGAAAGGTTAGACCTGTTTATTCGGCATACGAGTAAGTTTTATCCAGGAGCGAGATGTGTTTTAGTTTGGAAAGAGCCAGATATTGTACCTTCAGTCCTGAAAGTAAGTGCCAAATAAATCTGAAAATCGTAAGAAGAAGAATCTAGACGTGTGTGTTAAGAATGCGGAAAAAGTTTCTATGATGGAAAAGGACAAAGTTATGATAGAATCATCCAAACCATGTTTTTCACCGAATAAATTGGAGAAAAAGAATTAGAAATATGTCAATGGTGAAAGATTATTTCTTTAAATGCTGGTGTAGTTAGTAGCTGTGCCTGTCGCCATCTTGCTTGTGGATGTCGTGTTCACAAACAAAATGATGACTGGAAGAGCCAAATTTGGGACTACCTAGGTAAACTTCTACTACTTTTGTAATTAGTCATGTTTACAGTTGTTTGATATGAAAATTAATCCTATTCTGGACAAAAATAATAGTGGCACATTTAGTTTCGTTGCAGTGCAGTTCCCTTTTATCTTTTAAAATTTATTTTCTTAGTTTTTAAAGTACTTTTTTTATCGAAGATTTTTTATAATTTTTTCCTTAATCTTTGTACTTAAAATTTTTATCTNTAAAAAAGAAAAAATTTAAAATACTTTGGAATGGTATTTAAAAGAAATAAGTAATATAATTAAATCCTGCCTACTGGAAACCATATAGTTATGTAAATCATCATAGAATGGGAACGACTCTAGAATCGAAGAGCTGAAAGAACGAAATGAAGAAAGAGAAGTCTAGTTACTTCGGTAAGGATTATTCATAATAATATATAAATACAAAGAGTTAATAAAAATGACAAGTTTAATAATATAAAATTTATATAAATCAGTATCGATATAAATATTAAATAAGAAAAATGTGCTAGAAGCTCATAAGAGGCTCTTCCAGATACTTAAGAAAACCTAAGTAAATGAGTAGGTAAGGATAAATTTGGAATATAGTCTAATATTCAAGTTCAACTAAAAACTAAGTTCTTCTGAGGTATTTTTATACGAAAAATTTTTTCAGAGGAAAGTATAGTGATACAAACAACAGTAAAAAATAGAGTAACTAAAATCTGCGAAGTGTGGCAAATTTATTTAGGTAAGAACTATTTACCTTCATGTTATAATAGTAAACTATTAATAGAAAGAAACCTTACTATTAATTTATATAAAATAGTATTAATATTCCAACACTAACGAATAAGATACAAAGAAGATAAGGACATAATAATTATAAGGAACATAAGGAAAAAGAAGAACTCTACCACATGTCCATTATAATTCTTTGTGACACCTCAAGAACTCTACTATGACTAAGTATGTAAGAAAAAATCCTGTTTATTGTTAATGCCTAAATGTTGAGTACACTAATAGTGTTGGTTTTTATAGTCTTCAAGGTATAGTTGAGTTTAAAAGAGACATTCTATGTCTGCAGCGTGAAGAAGTGAGATTAAATAATTAACCTGGTATCTGAAATAATCAAGTATATAGAGTATGGTTCCCGTTGGGAAAAAAATACATACAAAGAAGAAATTTTTTAAAAAAATGGTATGTTGTGTCTTACTTGTGTGTACTAAAAAAATATACTTTTATTTTGTGGTTTTAATTCATATGTCGGGTTATAATGTGTATATAATTGGTTTTTATATGTTTTAGTTGACTGAGGAGGGGCAAAAACGAAGCCCGAAACGTGTATAGAAACGCGTCTCAACAAAAGCTTGAATAAATGAATGAGTTATGCCATGTGTTGATTACTGTGCTACATTGCAGTTTTTAAACAGATATAAAGATACAACACGGTTTCGAAATATGGAATTAACTAACCTGTTTTATGTTTAGACATACATCTGCCCAGTGTTGATGATGTGTGATTTTTGAGGAAATATTTTCTTAAAAAATTGACCTTTTAAATGATGGAAAGGAGGTTGACAACATGTGGGAGGAAATGGGTGGAGCTAAAGGGAAAGAAAACGAAAAGAAGGGAAAACAGTCTAAAAATGCCTTAGCGGACACAACATCAACACTGGGCAGATGTATGTCTAAACATAAAACAGGTTAGTTAACTATTGTGTAAATATATCCAAAATTGTTGTAATTTACAGTAATAACAAATGTAATAATCAAATTTACCAATTTCTAGAAATGTAAAACCTGAAGAGTGGTGCAAGTTACACAAAAATATTACACCTGAAATGCATAGTAAATAAATAAATAAAGAATACGAAGATAAGCTTTTGTCTCTGATTAAATGCGGTACAGGGAAAAAAATGGTGGTTATTTCTGTGGAACTAACCCATGAAGTTTCATCAATTTTTTGAGGAAATATTTTCTTTGAAAAATTGACCTTTTAAAAGAATATAAAGAAAACCGCACCATTGATATAATACATATCTATTACTTACAGTATTACAATTTCAATAAAAAAAAAAANATTCCACACAAATATATTTATTTTTTCATTTTCGTGGCCAAATTATGCAAATATTATTACCGTCGACCTCATTCTTTCACTATTTCTATCAAACCTTACTCTACTCGTTACATCTAAGTACTAAAATCTTATGTAAATTTCTTTATATAGCAGCGTAGACCGAAAATTCGTATATACATTTTTCGCATAACACACACACGGCATGTCTAATTTAAGTATCGTCTACCCCCAAATATTATAACAGGACATTTTTCATTGACATGCCGCTATTAAACAAAATAGAAACTCTATAAAAGTATTGAAAAAAATATTAAAAAGCAAAATGCGTGGTTCGTCAAGAACTGCTTCGCTTCTCAAACGGTTTTAGGATATTTTAAACTTTATACACTTAAATACACTTAAAAACTTTTCGTAACAGTATAACAAAATAAAATTTTTACACGTATATGTTTTAAAAAAATTATTTAATTTTTATTAAATACAGTAGTACATTTTTTGAAGGCGCTTCGGTACGTTTTGAAATTTCATTGCGGCAACATTGATTTAGCCTCGTTCACAATCTCCATGATAAAAGTGAGTAACGTAGAATGAGTCATCATCAAATAGACCTTCAATTTAAATTATATTTATCGAATTAATAAATTTTATGACATAACGATTAATAAATAATATAAATTAAATAAAATTTTAAATTTCTGAGTACTCGTGTTGCTAGTTATTATCGAAAGACAGACTACGAGAGTAAGTCTTCCTGAAAGGTTTTGGTTCCAGTAGCCATTTTCNAAAGTGTACATCTATATGCCAACCTTTAGATGTTGGATTTCATAGACAATTAAAATTTTTAGCTAAAGAAATTTTAAATGCTATACAATTATTCTGTAATGATTCTTCGATGAAATTGTTTTGGACAACTAGAAACGGCATTATAAAATTACATTCGATTCTTTATCATCAATTATCTGCGCCAATATTTAATAATTTGATTAAACATGCATGGTTTGCTTCTGGACTCATAAATGAAAAGTGTCAATTCTTAAATGTAAAACAAGTTTGTTTTTCTTTTTTAAACACTGACAGTTTAAATTGTGTTGAGAGTAATTCCCAAAATCTTCAGTTTGTTAAATGTGCACGATGCCAGCAAGTTCTTTGTTTATTTTGCTTTGTTGAAAAATATCATGTAAATAGTTGCCCATCTAATAATTTGTGAATATTAGATAACTTTTAAATATATTTATTAAAATGTGTTTACTTATTACGTTTCGATTGTTTTCTTTATATTTATTCTATCATTATTTTTATATTATATTTCACTGGTAAAGTAGTATACATAGGCTATATATATATCTAATCTTTTATAACATTTATTTGAGTTCATTCCTTATTCTACTTTGTAAATGTAATACAGTGATACCTTGGTTTTCGTAGTGTTTAATATTAAAAATAATAAGAAATTAATATAAAATGAGTATAAAAAACTAATAAGATGGTCTCCGAAACAGAATCGCCATCTAACTGTTTTTGATTGATCGAAATTAATAACTTATTAACTGTTCAGCATCTTCAAATGTTTGCGGTCTCTGTTTTGTTTTGTTTACGCCTTTCGCTACATTAGCCTCCTTTTTGCTTCCTTTTTCGCCACAACGAAACTTATCGTGGATGGAGACTTCCCATACAGTATATGCGGCCGATTTCAGCAATCTAAATGCCGCTCTCTTATTTTTTAATGATTTCTTTCAACTCGATTGTGTTCCTGGCCTTTTTCGAAGGGCTGCTGGCTCTGGAAACTTTCTTTGGTCCCACAATGAAACTAAAAGGAAGGGACGCAATGGAATTGTTTTGCTAGACGCGCGGAGTAATGCCCATACAGCAAGAAACAACGCTAATATGACTTGTGAGCAGAAAAACGTGTGGATCACTCTTTGTTTTCGCAAAATTAGCAACAAGATCATGTGGCACGCCGACGAAATCAGAGGCAAATTTTTTGCAAAAAAGTCGACGAAAACCAAAGTCAATGAAAATCGAGGTATTACTGTAATACCTCGAAGTCTTTTAATAGCAAACTTCCATACTAAAAGACTTACAAATGGCTTATGAACAAAAATGAATCATGAAGCAAATTATATTTTGTGTAGAATTCGATTGTAATCAAAAATTTAATTTTTGTCCTGTATTTCTTTTGAATTTAATGATCGATGATTGCTTATACAAAGAATTTTTTTAAAATTAAGTAGTAGTTTAATACAAAAATAAATCTGACATTTAGTATTTTTAACTTAAAATTTATTGAAATTAAATTTTACTGTAATAGTTTATTAATTAATAATGACCACACAAAAATTCTGGGTCTGGGTAAAATGTAATATAGTTTATTTAATGTGTAATTTAATATAATCATTGTAGAAATTTTAAATTATATACATAAAATCAATATTATGGTTTATGCTTAAGTTGCTTAGAATTCTGTAAAATAACTTCCAGATAAGTCGACAAGCAAATGAATCGAATTCAGGGGAACGAAATCCTACAGGTTTCAGATCACTTGTGATTTTAAAGTTTGAAGGATCAATGATCCCGCTAAGCACCACCGTCGGTTACCTGAAGAAGGGCCTTGGGTGATGCCCGCAATCACAAAAATAAGCCAAAATAGGCTTTAGTCATTGACCAAATGGATCCGATCAAATAGTGAAGGCCCTATATGCCCCCACAAGGGATAGGTGGGGACGGGAAACAACACATTTGATCTTAGCCATAAGGCCGACCAAATCCTCGAGCTACAGATCACTTGTAGGTCAAATTTTGATCTTCTAAATCGGAAGTGAGCTGAGGTTTCCTTTCATTATATACGTGATGGGAAACGTTGCGCAGGAGCGATATCGTTACTAATGAAGTTGAAACTGAAGTGCGATATACGCTATGCGTAGATAATCTCACCAATAGTGGTGATTAGCGGGAGCGTTGATACCTCAAACTTTAAAAAGTTGGGAGTGGGATCGAGGTCGTAGTGAGTCTACGACCTCGATCCCACTCCCGATGAAGAACTTCGTTGACGTTCGGCTTTTATTAAAAGTTCTGCACGCTTATTGCTGGTGTTTTACAACTCCAAACCGTATATTTACAAATCGGCACCTCGAATTTTCAAACTTTTATTTCAGGCCCGTCTGGAACGTTTTCCTCCTACGAATTTCTTAAAAGTGTATTTATAAGTCGTCTTAGATTTGCTTTTTCCGAAATTACATTTCGTCGTTATCTCGCAAATTCAAATTTCTAGTAATATTTAAAAACTCGTTTTCAATCCATAATTTTTTTATTTCAACAAAATTTCCTCTAGCCCTAAACACTGGTGTCGCTTTCTTCCTTGCTCTTCTTTCACTTATCGTATTTGCACGTCGTCGACGAAATGCCGGGTGTAATCGGGCTGCGATTTGAAAAGATTGTAAACTTATAAATGCCCACTGTGGCCGTCTGTCCGGCAGTCTTACATTAATCTCGAGAACGAACTTAGATAGAGGAAAGACGAGATCAGATATGAAAACCCCGAGGGAAGGAAGCCCCGATTAAATATACAGAAACTTCCGATGTCACGTTATTTCAGTTAAAAATTTTTCCCGAAAGGTGTTAGATAGGTGACCGGCACGACTCCATTGTTAGAGGAAAAGTATGATGTACAGGGACAAGCTTCTGCTAATTTATACTAATATTATAAAGAGGTAAAGTTTGTAAGTTTGGATGTAGGAGGTAATCTCCGAAACTACTCATCCGATTTCAAAAATTCTTTCACCAATATTTAGAATGGACGTTCAGGCTGTATATTATTCCGTTAAACATTCATATAAATTGAAAGATATTATCTAGGTGAGCGTTATATTTTTGGCGTCCGAACTTGTAATATATAAATTTACATGTCCTGACTGATTCATCATCGTCCGGAGCAAACCGCTGAACCTAAAGACGTGAAATTTGGTACACAGTTAGGGTACTTCATGAAAATGCACACTAAGAAGGGATTTTTCGAAATTTACCCGCGGGAGGAGAGGGAAAGGTTTAATGCTTAACCTGAAGAACGTCTTCTACTGTACTATTTTAGATGCGAGTTTTTGTTTTTATAGTAACGACTAATGCGATTAACAGCTAGTTTCACATATTTTAAATTAAGTAAATTTGAAATATAATTAAAAATTGCAGCCCGGCAGTTTACAGTTTTCGCCTACCTCTCTTTAGTCTATAAAGGATAAAATCGTTTTGTAGCATACAGTTAAGAATTTTTTTTTAACAAAGATGTAAAATCTTAAAATAATTTACCAAGGTGTACAATCTTTGACATCAATGGCGGTCGCGTAACATTGTTCTTTTATTTTTATACACGACGTACTTCCATTCATCGTCTATAACATTGCGCTATTCAAATTAATTAAGTTATTATTTTTAATCGCTATGTGCTCTGTACATTTCCGTAGACAAAGTAGAAATAAAATTTTAATATAATCTTTATTAACTTGTTTTCTTCTTGCATAAATGTATAACCTTTTTGGAATCTTTATTAATTTTTACTACAATGTATAAAGCAAGGTGATTGGATATTTTTTAATTTAACCTCGAACGGATCACCGGTGTTCTCTGCGCACTTAATGTTCTGTTAATTAATTAACTGGTCTGCCGTGTTATTCTGTAATCCGAGTACGGGCTACCTTGTAATTTCTTTTTCAAGATATTCTTTTAAGTTATACAAAAAAGAATTGCAAAAATCTACTAACGGCGGCCTACATTTTCTCCCGGCTTTATGAGTTTTGAATCTAACTTTTAAAATAGGTGTTGTGCTCTTCGATGGATCCAATATAAATCGTTTCTCTTTCGCATCTATCCACTTTTCTTAATGATTTTTATAATTTCTTTATTTATATTTGTTATTATTTCAGTTGTAGAATCTTCTTTTAGTTCTATAAAATCTTCATTTTTGACCAATTCCAACCGCTGGTTTCTTTCCCATTCGTTTGCAACTAAAAGAAGTTATTCCGCTTTATCCGCTCTAAGAACAATTATATTATTTTGTTGTAGGCTTGGGGACACATTTCCAACTCCTTCCTGTCGACCAACCGTCGAAATTCGAAGTCGAAGGGGAAAAAATTAACAGGAAATATTTTTTGTAATAAATAATAAATTTTGAGACTTAAACATTTGAAATGTATCTAAAATAAAATCGATATAAAGTAGTCCTTGTCTACTTTTTTCTTTCGTATTCAAATTTCCGTTTTTCGCAGGAAATTATTGTCGAAATGGTTGATGGGTGGGAAGTCTAAATGCAACCTGTCAAATCTTTGGCGACTTCTCGCTGATTTCTGGTGTTTACGATTAAAATAATTTCGATTCGTCACTGCGCAAAAGTAATGCGGGAAAAGAATACAGAAAAGTAATTGTACAGCGGGCCCATCCGAAATATACATGGGGTCTTGTCCGATCCGAAAAAGAATTTAAGCAATCCCATATTGGCTATTATTGTAATGACGTTACAGTCGATACGGCAGTGGCGTAGCGTGGGTGTCAGCCGCCCGGGGCGGAGGAAAATTTCGCTGCCCCCTTATTTAGGTATTTCAATTTAAAAGAAAAAAAATTCAGTTTCGTCACAGAATAAGTAATGAAAAATTCCGTGCTCATTTCAATCGGTCCGAATCGCAGGTGCGACAAAAATATGAAATTAAATGTTTCAAATTTTTACAAGATATTATTATTATTTATTGCGAAATTTCGTCGCTCCCTAAAAGTGCCGCCCTTGCCATTCACATTACGCTACGCCACTGTTTTTCATATATCCGAAGAGGATTTTTATTTTTAACTGCCGTAGGTGGCGTTAAAAAACGAACGAGAATACCGGAGGATTACCCCGAAGAAAAATGTCTTAAGTCAACACTGTACGTAAGGCCACCAATTCAAATTTTTCCGTGTCCCATGAATCTATAACGCGACACTGTAAAGATATTAATATAAGATTCAGTAAGTGGCCGAGGAATTAAGGGACCCGGGATCGAATCCAGAAGGATCAAAAGATCCCAGGAATTTTTCGGTTGTGCTCGTCTTCATCATCTGGCTGAAACCATAATGGGCTTGCCAAAAAGACCCTCTTAGTGCCCACGGAGCGGAGAGTGTCAAAAAGAAAATCTAGAGTCTCAACTAATATTTAATAAAAATTAAATTATTTTTTTAAAACATATACGTGTAAAAATTTTATTTTTTGAATTATATTTTGTTATACTGTTACGAAAACTTTTTAAGTGTATTTAAGTGTATAAAGTTTAAAATATCCTAAAACCTATTGAGAAGCGAAGCAGTTCTTGACGAACCACGCATTTTGCTTTCTAATGTTTTTTTTCAATACTTTTATAGAGTTTCTATTTTGTTTAATAGCGGCATGTCAATGAAAAATGTCCTGTTATAATATTTCGGGGTAGGCGATACTTAAGGAAGAAACTTTGCTAACTACAAATTTGTCTGAAATTGACCCAGGCAATGTAAGAAATCATCAATATGTGCAGGAAATATTACTTGGTGGAAGAACAATGTCTTTTTTAGAAACTGAGCTTCTTTCAACCATTAATGTCATGCGATTTAAAGAGGACTGCTTAAAATTTCTTGTTGACCTTTTCAAGCAAATGACGATGAGATTTTCGTTCGACCCAAATGGCGTTATTGACAAACTGCAAGTGTTAGACCCATTAGTAGCGCATGGCCTAAGCCAAACACCAAGATCTCTTGCAAGTTCGACAGTTCATTTCCCAGCATTAATTGCGGAACTTAACCAGTTAAATGACGAATGGCGATCATTTCGTTTAGCAAAAGATTTGGTCACACTATATAATAGAATACCAGAATATCGGTTCTTCTTGGTTAATATACAGGATGGTTTGGGTAACTGTAAATATGCTTTACTATCTCAATTTATGACGCAGCTTACAGTTCTTTCACATTTTCCAGCCAGTGTCGAGAGATTATTTTTGCAAATTAACAACATTAAGACCGAACAAACTAACAGGTTAATTATTGAATTAAGAAAAGTAAGAAAAATCTTAGCTGTTCTCTGTATGAACCCGAACTAATTAGAGATGCAGTACAAGGAGTTTGCCACTAAAGATATAAGAAGTGATAAGAAGAGCATATTGTGCAGTACTGTTAATGAAAAAGAACAGAGTAGTTGTGAAATAACATTAACTACTTTTTTATATATACATAACTCTTTTCGCCCTGTGGGCACTAAGAGGACCTCTTTTCTTCAAGCCCATTATGGGTATGGGCGGGCCCACAGTGGGACGACCGAGTGGTGCGGGACCCGAACGGTGCCCGACATATCCGGACGGACCACCCTTCGAAAGTTTTCTGGGGATTATTTGACCCGTCCGAATTCGATCCCGGGTCCCCCAGAGCGGTAGGCTGCCACCTTGACCGCTAGGCCATCTGGCCTGGAACATTAACTACTATGTAAATTAGGTTTTTTTAAATTTTTATTATAGTGTTTGTAATTATAACAGCATGAATGTATAAAGTATTTATAATTACATTTTAATTATGAATTTTTCTGGATAAATTATCTGGGATTTTTTCCTTATCTAGACCCAAGTTTTTTCATATGTCGCGAGTGGCAACGTTGTTTCAACGCGCGCCCAAGAAATCTTTCCTAATCTCGCAATATACGAACATTTATCCATTAATTAAAGTCTATAATGTGAACGTTTAAATGAAGAAATATATTATATATTTTAACGAATAATTATTTATTTAACATTTCTGTTTAAATATATTTACTGAAATGTTTATGATAATCTTAATTACGTCATAGATATTAGCAGACGTAATTTAACCGAATTTATTTGAAAATAAACAAATGGATAATGAATTGATTTGTAATTTTAAAAAATGTAGAAAACATTTAACTTCGTTGGCTTGGGTAAATTAAATTATTGTTATTGTGTAATCAACATAAAATTATGTCAAATTTTGCTTGAAGAAAAAAAAAACACTATTAAAAATTGAAATTATATTTTTTCAGGTCACATCTTGTTCTCATATCCTTAAATGTTTAATGAGAAGTTTATAAATTAAATGAAAATATAATGTAAGTTGTCTGAAAAGTGTGCAGAATGGCTACAAAGTCCCTATACATTATGTTGTATCTGATCTGTTAGGAGAATATTTCTGGTACAAATTCGGTGGATGATGGACAGATTCGGTACGGTGTGGCCTACGGGAGTCTGCCAATTAATGTGGCAATTTGTTTTGGATATTTTTAAATGTTTCTTTCTTCTATCCTATAACAGGTATAAAAAATGTAAAAACAATTATTGGGAATTGCATCAAACATCCAACCGTCCACGTGGAATGTCCGGAGAATGTCTGAGGAAAAATTAAAATTTGTTCGGGGAGGAAGCATATGGATAATTTCTAATTAGTGTGCGTAGGAACTTTGTAGTCTGTCTGTATAGGAAAGGATAGTTGATGTGAATGGCGGTTTAAATGGTTTGATTTGAAAGCATGTATATAAAAACACATTGTTGCAGGAACCTGTCCTTTTATATTTCTGATACTATGTAATAAGCTGCACGTAAAATATTTGTCTGATATTGTTGGGGCACTTTCTGTAACTGTGCATACAACTGAATGCAAAATGAAACGTAAAAGAGATTTAAAATTTTTAATAAATTTTATTAGAATTTACGTGTTTTGCTCGGCTTCGACCATCTGTGAGTACGAGGAGTCCAGATGGGCAATGTGACGTTTGTGGGCAAATCTGTTGTGGGATGGTAAATTGCTTGTGGGCCTCCGTGACCGATTGTATTGCAGTATGTATCTGAGCAAGAGGACATAATAATAATGTTTTCTTAAAATTGTATTGTTTTGCCATGGGAAACTGTAATTATTTATCACTATTGTCATTATGTTCACACTAATAAAGTTTCATTCGATTCCAATGCATCCTCCTTTGTACATAACTTTTTTGTCAATGAATGTAGATATGACTGAAAGAATTCAAATTCTATTGACTGGATATGTGTCATTTCTATATTTTGTTATATCAAATCTTGGTTAATTATTTTTTCTTTTAAAAAATAAAATTTTAATATCTAAGATACATAGAAAAAAAATTGCAAAATTTGTTTTTTGCTTAAAATATTTCATTGAAATATTTAATATATATTCTCAATGTTTATTTTTGTTGAAATAATATATATGAAGTGATGCTATAATAATCTCTCTTTATTACAAGCCGTTGTTAAGAATTTCTAAACATTAACGTTGGAAAATTATGGTTTTGTATAGGAAAAACTGCTGAAGTGGCTGAAAGGGTTTGCTAAAGGCTGAGAACGCTTGGATATAAAAATTTTTAAAGCTTCTTCTAAGTAGATTATATGAAGCTTTTATGTTGAATTCCCAAGAACTGTAGTTACATGTTATGTAGTACTGTATTTATCCATGCTTGAGAATAGTTCATTAACTGATTGAAAACTTTAGTGTACCTTCAACTTCATCCACTATTGAAGTTACATTGATTAATTCAGCAGTTAGGCTATATATGATTATTGCTGCATATATCCATAATTAATTTCATTACCAGTATTTATTAGTACTTTTTGCTTTTAATATTACAATTTAACTGTAACTTGTGTTATTTTAGATCAATATCTAATGATGTTGATTTCACCATTGTTTAATGTTGCTTGAACATACATCCAGTTTCGTGTTTACTCAGGCAGTGTTATGATAGTTGAAAATAAACAAACTTCTTAAAATTAATATTAAAGATTTAATTTAATTTAGAAGACTTAAAACAAAGTTGAAAGATATAACAAAATTTATTTCCAAATTGTATAAACATTTAATGGCTTATAAAATTTATTACCATAATTTAATTTTAATTAGAAATTCCGTAATTTATAATACATATATTCTGCAATGAAGATGGAACAAGAGAATTTGAAAAAGCATTTATTTGTCCTGCCTGTAAGTTTTCATATTAAAGTAATTTTAAATTAATTCTACATTGTTATACTATTGTTCATCTATCAATATATAAGATGTCAATTTTTTTTTTTCATTTATATTTAAGGTGATTCTCAGTTACCAGGAAAATTTGATGTTGTTAGAGTTGATCTGAATCCTTCTGAACAGTACAAATCGGTATGTTTACATTTTCTTAATTATATAATTTTTATATTATTTTTAATTTAATATTCTGGTAATGAAATTGACTAATAGTCAATATAGTCAGGCCTTATTCTAAGGTTTTGATCCTACTGCACAAGTATCAGTTTTGTTTTGGCCAAGCTGATAAATTGTAGTGTTAATAAGCTGTTCTAAAAGACATAAATGGAAAATAATGACAATAACACAAATCTTATATCTGTATAATTATTTATTAATTTCAATCACCATACAATCTTAATTGTTAGACATGCACAATGTGCATTGTGCACCTGCATGTAATGTAATTTACTGTATAATAAGTGTGCTTTGGTTGTGGATTATAGTTTAAAAGATAATATTGATGTAGCAGCTGCATAAAAAATATCTATTGTATATATTCAATAGAAATGTAAATCCTATTAACATTCCTTCCATAGCTGCTTTTTCTGGGCCAAACAAAATATACAGTAAAACCTGTGTACTTGTACTGCACAGGTACCAAATATTTTTTCCAGTCTGATAGGTTTCCGTTTTGAACAAGTGCTTTTTTAACACAGAAAATTCTTCTGTTCTGAAGAATTTTTCCCATTTAAGGAGGTTTTCTTTTTATTCAAGTGCCATTTTGGACAGGTTTTACTGTATATTGTGTAATTTGGGTATAATATGACTAGAAGATCTTAATATAACTAGAAGAAAGACATATGCTTTGTCAGCAGAAATTTCATTCCATAATCCTGCTGGTCTCTGCACGTAAATATGACATGATGCTGGATTACTAAATATGCCACCATATACTTAATTAACATATATTAATAAATGAATACTACTATATATTTATTTATAATGTGTTATCTACATATTTTTTGTTTGTTTAAATGAGCAAAAGTTCATTATGTCAAATTTTGAGAAAAATAAATGTTATTAAATATGAATTAATTCTATTTTTGTAAGGTGACTAAAAATACAGAAGATCTAACAGACCTTATTTTCAGGAAGTGCTAAAATACTAGATCTGGAATTTCTATTTTTGGGAATAATCTGCTAATTGAATACAGATCAAAAAATCATAATTTACAATTAAATTAAGTTAAATTAATCAATTAAGTTTTAAATAATTCTTACACAATAAACTAGTTACAAAATTAGTAAAATTAATTTAATTCAAGTTTAAATGAGATTTGAATTCAAAAATGTCTAAATCCAATAATTAGTTTCCAATTATTCATCGTTCAAGTGAAATTTACGCAAAAACAATTCAAAAGATAATCAACCATAAATTTAACTTAAATGATTTCCAATAGACACATATCCAAAGACAATTAGAAAATTGATTTATGAGGTACGAGATTGTCACTTAGATCAATTACAGCCATTACCTCAATTCCTCTCTGCTGGCCATCAAACTTGCCAGTCCAAATGCCCAGTAATCCAATACCATGGGACGGTGCACATAAAATTCTTGTGTTATCAGTTATTGATGTATGCAACAAAAAGAGATTGATGTACAGTACAGTACATGTATACTATCAGTTGCTACTTGTTGCCTGTGTGGTCAGCAAAACAGCCACAATTGAGATTAATATGATAAACTAACTTGTACGGTACATACATATAAAATCCAGTAATACTACTGTAATCTGACACTCACCAGTCCAATATATGTCAGATTATAGAGACTCTACTGTGTTCATTATCATGTTTATACAAATAATTGTCATTATTTTTCCTTTGTTGACAAACTTCAATTGGAGAATATATTAAAGTAATAATATATAAAGGCTTTTTGGTTGAGAATTATGTTCTAAATGATTTAATTCCAAACTCATTCAGTTAAGTTGTTTTCATTTTGACAGAAATATGAAGTATTTCTCTCTAAATTAAACATAACACCTCAAAACTAAAATTTAATAAAAATAAGGTTCATTCCATTTCTCTCAGTTTTAAATTAAAATATAACATTTCTGATTTTTAACACAGATGGTATTGGCAGGCCAAAAACCTGATATAATTTTAGAAATATGCTCTAAAGCTATTGCATTTTGGACATATCAAGTAAGAATATTAATTTAATTTTTGTTATTTTTTAAATGTAGAAAGATAAATATCTTTTAGATTTGTTTCTTTGGGATTACCAGCATTATTACTTAAATGTTTGCATCAACGTACTGTAATTCACTAAATTGATTTTGCAACTTGACCGGTTTTTCAAGACTCCTAGGCTTTCAACTCAACCTTTACTAAATATATTCCAAACAATTCATATTACAAATGGCACCAACAATTTGTACATTTATTTTATAGTTTTAACTATTATTACTGCTGAGACATTTGAAATGTTTAAAGTTGTTGATGTCAAACTTTAAACATTTCGAATGTCTTAGTAGTAACAACAGTTATAACTATAAAAAATGTACAAATTGTTGGTGCCATTTGTAATATGAATTGTTTGGAATATATTTAATAAAGGTTGAATTTGAAAGCCTAGGAGTCTTGAAAAATCGTTAAGGTTGCAAAATCAGTTTAATGAATTATGTTGACACAAACATGTAAATGTTTTGGATTATTTATTTTTGTTTATTTAAGATTATTGTTTTCATTTTAAAATAAATTAATTGTTAATATAGTTTAAAATTGACTTTTTGAATTAAATCAGTTAAGTTGTACAGAATATCAGTCAGTAATAATAGCTTTTTCTAATTATTACTATGATTCTATTGTTAATGAATTGTGTAAGTTATTTAAAAAATAAATGTAAAATGCATTATATTTTGTGATAAATTACATCTTTAATTACATTATTAATTGAAATCCAGTTACCTGTTTTGTTTTCTGTGGACATCATCTTTAAAAATGCATATTATTAATAAAGATATATTTAACTCTACAAATATAAACTGAGCAATTTAAAGTTGAAAAGTTAAATTAAATATAAAATAAAAAAAGGGTGAAATGTAGAAGATAGAAATAAAGCATATATCAAGATGATAGTGAGGATCTTAATTATTGTATGGATAAAAGATAAAAATTCAGAAGTAAGAAATGGTCAAAAAAAATTGAAAAATTGATTGTATTGATATTTCATTATCAAGTAACAGAATAGTTAACAAAGAAATAAAGTATCATAAAATTTTAATGAAGAATTAGTCCTAGGTTAATTCAGTTCTGTTTGACTAATAAACAAAGTTTCTGATTGGATAAACTTTTCATAAGTTCATATTTTCTCTAGAAGTGTTTTAAAAGAGTTTATTAGGTCAATTGATGATAATCTTAATTATTTGATCTAATTATAATAGATGATGAAACATACTGATTTAAATATGAGCAACAAACCATACAAACCATAGTATAATGACTTAAACATAAGTTCAAAAATTGTTTATTTTGGATTAACTTAATTAATATCAAGAATTTTTTTTTGATACTGTGTGCTGCCTCTTGACTTCTTTGTGCCATTAAAAGTAATGTATAGATGTAACATATAACAAATAAAATGAAACCAGTTATTTTTCATTGAAGAAAATGAAAAATCAATGGCACTTAACATCAAAAAGGTTAGTTGAAAGAAAAAAATCTGATTTCTGATGTTAAATTGATGAATTTAACATCAGAATCAGATGAGATTTTTTTTCAAACCACTTGAGTTTTTTTTCTTCTAAACATTTGTAACAAAGATCAACAAATTTTATGAAACACATTATCAGGGGTTCTAGAACAAGAAGATTGAGTAAAGGCCATGGCCCACTTATTTCTTTTCCTGCTAAAAAATTAAACAAAGCTTAATAAAACAGGAAAATTTAATTTAATATCACGTTTAAGCTAGCACTGGTCTCCACTAAAAGTTTGCTTCCATAGCTCGTGCAGTTTGATTTCTAAAATCTAAAATAAAAAGCAACATTCATCATTAACATTAGTAACATTCATAACAAAAGTATCATTCATAAAAAGTTTGTTTCATTGGATTAGAAAGTGAATAAAGAATTATTATATTCTGAACAGTTAAAATAATTCACTGAATAGTCTCAGAACTTCATAAACATAAACAACTTGAAGAATTAAAGAACTAAATTATTTTCATTATTCTTCTAAGATTTTTTTTATTGCAGACTATTTTTTCTTCTTAAAATTAAATTGGCACCAGAATGAAGGCAGTTTAAGAAAACAGATGACATAAAAGTAATTGTAATAAAGGAATTTTTACCAGTAAAATTGAATGAGATTTAAAAATGTTTAAAATGTGAGATGAAAGATTTTAAGTAACAGGTTGTGATACAATAAAATTTGTACAAACAAAATTTTATTAAAAAAGACAACAGAATCTTTACAATCAACTAAATTGATTGTAAAGATTCTGTTGTCTTTTTAATAAAATTTGCACAACCCATGATGTCAGCAAAGGAGAGTACTCCCAACAAACACTCAAGCACAATACAATAAAATTAAACAAGGAGAAAAAAAAAACATGAAAATGTATAAAATATTTTAAGTAAAACAGAAGGCTTAATATACTGGAAGGACAAGAAAAGTGAACTAAATAATTAAAACTGACTATTAATACTAATCTTAATTAATTAATCTTAATTTTGGTTAATATGCAAGAGGATTTTTACTGATACAGGTATACCTCGACTTACGTCGTTCCCGATTATATGTTGTTTGTCAAAAAAGTATATGGAAAAATAAAAATCAAGTTTAAGTCATTTTATTCGACTTTACGTCTGTCCGCCACAAATATTGAAGTCGTAATATCACTAGAAAAATGTTTAAAACACAATAAAATCATATTATAATATATAGACTGCATTTACAAGTATATACTGTATTTACAGTACAGTACATGCATTCGTAAATTTAAATTACTTTTTTCTGTACTATATTAAAAACTAAAATTTATTTGTTTGTAAGCTTAAAATAGATCTTTATTAAATATATATTATTAAAAATGCATTAATAAATAAAATACAGAACGGGAATTGGTAATTTATGGTTTAGCCTAGTGGCAAGTAGATTCGGAGACAAGTAAATTCGACTTACATCGTTTTTCGACTTAAGTCGTTCTCCTGGAACCAATTACCGACGTAAGGCGAGGTATACCTGTAGAGGGCAAAAGTTAGAAAGACAAGTGAAAGAGAACAAAGGGGTACTCAAGTCTTTCATTGGATGAAATCCTTTTCAAACAAAAATGGGAGCTTGTGTTCTGGAACTTTTTCTTCTATCAAAAACCTGAATGGGACATCATCTTTTCTTGAAAGAATCTCCAAAAATTTGTGATATCATATCAAGTATTTGATTTTCTTGGCTTCTCAGATAGCCACAAAGATCTCTTGCTTAAGAGTAAACAACCACTCACCACACCAAAATATTATTAATCAGTACTCCAAACTGATTATGGTGTGCAGATAAAGAAAACAAACAAAAACAAACGTTTTCAAACTCCTTCTGAGTTCTTCATCAGGTTTTGTAGTAATTCCCTGATGGGTCTTAACAGCTTTTTGATTAAACTTTGAACCAGCATTCAAATATAAGTTTGAAAAATTATTATTTTTTTGAACTTATATGTTTTCTTTATCTGCATCACCATAATCGGTTTGGAGTACATGATTAAGATCTCTTGCTGTACAATTGTCACTTTCCTGCTAAACCAGGCTAAACATTGTCTCTTTTCTACTCTGTTGTGTATGTAAACCATCAGGTGATAACCCACATTGAATTTCCCCTTGGCCTGGTCAGATGACTTCATATATTTTCACCTTTGTCGTGTTTCTTTGTCTCCAACATCAGTCTGCACTAGCTGTGAGTAAGTTCCAATCTGTACACACAATGTTATGTTTTGCATAATAATAAAGTTTTAGTTATATATGTTTAACAAGGTAGTCATTTACTTTTACTCTAAGAATGTAACACACACTCATCCAAAAAGTGTCCTTTTGAGATTACTTCATTTCTTTATAAGCCGATCACAAAACCAGTCAGACCAGTTCTTAATCTGACAAAAGAGGGCTTTGGAATTGGAGTGGACCCCCATCAGCAAAGAAGAAAGACAGCACTAAGATAATAGAAGAAAATGAAAAAAAAGATAAGGGAAAAGAAAAATTAATACAGTACTAACTTCTATAAATTATGGCATTCAGCCACAAAACACCTCATGAATGAATATAAATGTGTAAAGCATTTCAATTAAATTACTTAAATTCTGACAAGTGGTTTTGTTAAATTCACAGTCATAGAGATCAGCTGAGAAATTTTGTTCATTTATTATGCATTAATATCATTTTCCATGTTGATTAATGAGAATGTTCCTTAATTAAAAATTTAAGAAATGTTAGGACATTTGAAAGTGCAAAAGCAAAACAATTTTGTAATATAATGTAAATGTTAAAAAATAATCTAAATTTTTTAATAAGATATTATTGTTTAGATTCATCAAGAAATAATGTTTCAAGAATATATATCTTCTAAAGCTAAAGACAAATATAAGCAACTTGAAAAATACTACGAAAATATTTTGGAACGATCTCGAATAGAATTGAATTGTATCCTTTATTATGTTTAACAATTAGTTTGTTCTAATTATTAGAAATGCTTTTAAGTATAAAAAATTTCAAAACAAAAATACAGTAAACCTCCTCTAACTTGGATTAATAGGAGATGAAGATTGTCTGTCTGAGTTAGTGGAGTTCAGGGCCAGCCTTGGAGGATGCAGCATGTGCAAAGCACTCAGGCCCCAAGCAGTACAAGGGGCCCCAGAAAAAGTGAAAAAAATGAAAAGAAAGAAAATTAAAATTTTTAATGAGTTAATGGGTTAAAACTAACTTTATTTTATAGTGACTAGAATTGTCCATGCTGAAGCCAAACTGGCTATATCTAATGCACAGTGAACTTATCTTGATTACAAATACCAATTACTAGTTCATATTAAAGTTATGCTAATGATGAGCATACATGCAATAATAACTGTACTTTTCTGACATCACCTGACACATATTCATATCTGTCAACTTGTGGTCTAACACCTTTATCTGTTAAAATCTGAACTATTTATTATTGTTCTAAGCCTTTTGTATACATGATATATGTTGCTTTCTGCTATTTTCATATACATATGTAATGAATACTTTATACATACATTGAGAAATGATAGAGTAACAAATGGTGCTATCAATAGGCATTGTCTAGTCATAGACATATGGGGTATGATGTTTTGATTAAGGGGGACACAGGAGTTGATTTTTTTCCTCTGTCTCCTTAACCAAAGTTTTACATGAATAAAAACACAAGTTCCAATTTAAAATTTGCCCTCACTGATAATTTGTTAATCTTTTTGCTTTCTGTGTAGTTTTTTGTTCTTGCTTTCTGGAAGGGCAATTGTGCATCATCTGCTCCCTGCTCCCTGGGCCTACTTCTATAGTTACTGTAAAGTAAGCAAAGCCAGCAATAGGCACCAGTAAAGTAAACATATGTTTGGGGTGGCATTGCTCCAAAATATAATTCTCTAAAATATAAAACATTAAAATTTGACATGTGGAGGTTGTTGGAGGATCTGTGGAGTAAACAAATGGGTTCCACTTAATGGAACCTCACATCTAGCATAAACCTACTGGAAAAGGAATGAGAAGTCACATGATGGAAAGCATAGGAGAATCTTCTCTAGCCTCAAGATAGGCCAAAGGTACATTTTGGTATAATCATGGGATAAAGGCAAGGATGAAAATTAAATAAGAATTCTTGACATCTACATTTTTTCATTGTATGATTGTATTGTTTATCATTAGTATTAGATTTATCTCATTTTGCTTAAACTGTTTTGAAAATACATCAATATACATCAATGTTCTGTCTGATAATTTTTACTTTCTTGGTTCTGTTATATAAAAGAGAGAAAGTATGGCAATTGGTCAAAAAATGACCCTCCAAGATTTTTATATTTTTGGACTTGAGACCTTGAAATGTCAAGAAATGCAAAAAAATTTGGGGGTAGTTTCTATATATATGGATGTTAGTGTGTGGGGGCATGATTTTGTTCATCCTGTTTGAAGCTTAAATAATAACTCCTGTGCATTTTGTCAAAAATTTCTGAAATATTGAGTATTTGTGTATTAGGAAGATTGATGCTATTAAATTTTGTGGTTAAAAGTCAACAGGGTCATGTGTTATATTTCAAGTAGATTGGACTTAATGACAATTTTACTTGTTATTAGCATTTAGTGTATTTCATAAAACCTGTCCTTACCCTCAAAATTAAGCTTTTTACCATTTTATGATAATGAAAAATATAAAATGTTTTTTTTTTGTAAAATATCATAACAGATGGTATCATGCACACACACACATACACATGATGTTGCCTGGAAAGTTAAGCAATTCTTTGCTAGAGTTTTTTATTTGGTTTGATAGGAGCCTCTTTTTTGAAAGTTGTTGTTCAGTTTTTCTTGTTTTAAGATTTTGCATTTTAACCTATTTAAGAATATTGTTAAATACAAATACATTTATTTTATTAATTAGTTAATAATTTGGTATTTTGTATACGTGATTCAAATAAATTCAATTTATTCAAAATGCAAAAGCCTTTGACACAAAGCCAAATCACTGGCTAAAAGTATGATTTTTGTGCAGTATAGTGTCACAAAACTAGCGATATGAAGAACATTCTTTCCTAGATTCAAATTTTGTAAATACATCGACCAATATAGTCAGAAAGTCGATATTCCGTTTTTATTGTTTTTTACTTAATTTGCGTGTTGCATTGTACTTTGACATAATATTTTAAATCAAGTTAATTCAGCAAGTCAAGTTATATCTTTATGCCCTATAAAAATATTTATACTGAATATTATCTTTTAGAATGTAGGAGTATAAAGATGATATTACTAAATTAAAATAATCCACAAAACTAATTCAGAAAATCCTAGAAGAGGAGACATTTGGATACAGCTATATTTAAACACAAGTTATCAGTGGAACATATTATTTCTTGAAAAAATTTTATTTTGTAACAAAAAAAAAATCAAAAGTGATGTAAATTATAATTTTTTCCTTAATAATTTTCAGCAATCAAACAGCAATTAGAAAGTAAGTAAATATATATATTTTATCACTTGTATAGTTTTAAAATCGCACTTACTAAACCTTTATTATCTGGTACTTGTAAACTATTCGTAAAAACAAACGTTTTCGGCTTCAGTCGAGGCCTGCTTCAGGTTAAAATACTTGGATTCCATTTTTAGAATGAACGTTTAGTTTCAAAATATAATCAAATTCATGCACGTGTTACGTATCGTAATCATTTTGTTGTTCTTCGCATATGTAACGCCAAGCATAAGAAAGCGTGTTGCTGTCTTTGGTGTTTATACATCTCCCCATCCTGCCGGCTTTGTAGATTTCCAGGGCTTCAAGGGCTCTGATGTGGTCCGTATTAAAAGCTCTATTTATTAATCTGGCTTTTGATAGTTCTGCGTGAATATCCGGGTCGGTTGCGTAGGTGGATAGTGCAGTGGTGTAACGAGCATGTTCTATGTCATATTTGTGCTCCTTAATTCTCTGTTGGATTGAACGCTTCGTGGAGCCGATGTATACCATTTCTTGTTTAAATCGATCATCTTTTACAGGAATACTATATACCCCCGGAGCTCTAAGATCGTTCTGTTTGTCTTTTGCATTACATGGTAATTGATATATATTGGGGGTTCTTTGGTACACTACCCTGGTGTTCGTTTTAGTTGCAATTTCTCTATATAATGCTTGAAATTGTTTGCTGTATTCAACGATGTTGAGTCTTCTGTTTGAATCTTGATTAGCATTTTGAGTAATGGGTGCCTCTTGTGTTTCATGTGTTCGTAAATAGGCATTTGCCAGTCCTCGTATTAGTTCTCCACGAAGCGTTCAATCAAACAGAGAATTAAGGAGCACAAATATGACATAGAACATGCTCGTTACACCACTGCACTATCCACCTAAACAACCGACCCGGATATTCACGCAGAACTATCAAAAGCCAAATTAATAAATAGAGCTTTTAATACGGACCACATCAGAGCCCTTGAAGCCCTGGAAATCTGCAAAGCTGGCAGGATGGGGAGATGTATAAACACCAAAGACAGCAGCACGCTTTCTTATGCTTGGCGTTTCGTATGCGAAGAACAACAAAATGATTACGATACGTAACACGTGCATGAATTTGATTATATTTTAAAATTAAACGTTCATTCTAAAAATGGAATCCAAGTATTTTAACCTGAAGCAGGCCTCAACTGAAGCCGAAAACGTTTGTTTTTACGAATAGTTTACAAGTACCGGATAATAAAGGTTTAGTAAGTGTGATTTTATTAGAATACCGGTATTCAGAGTAGAAGATTTTTGATAGTTTTAAAGATTACAGAAATTATATGAAGGGTTGTGGGGGAGAAAAAAACAAGTTCATTAAAATTAAATAAATTTAGAAGTATGTATGTAGGCAGAAAATAACTATGGCTAAGAGGACCAAGTGATAGGTGTAAAATGCTGATCTCACATGTTTGGGTTGATCCAATGTTCTTGGGCTCAATAAGACAAGGACAATAAGACAATAACTTTAATGTACAGAGTTGGATTGATAGTTTGTAACATATACAAGAATCATAAAATAGTCAATCTTACATCAATGTTCAAGTTTTATAATTTCCAGCATTCTTTGGTAATTTCTTCTCACTCACTGTTCACAATCCTACAGTCTCTTAAGTTCCACGTAGTCTTGCCAGGTCCATAACACTTTCATCTCTTCTTCATACGTGCTTTCCTTTGTCCTTGTATCTCTGGGGTTCTTCTTTTTGGACATTACTCATCTTTCCATTTAGACCGGACAGGGAATGTCACCAATACTAAGATGGTAAGCCACAGGGTGATTCAAAAGCTTGATCTCAAACATCAGGAACATGCAGGAGCTGAAATAGAGCAACTTTCAAATAGGAATCTATGTTCTCTGACACAATTCTGAGTCAGTAGAAGTCACAGAAAGTAAGAAACTATACTGCAGATAGCATGACATCATAAAATATAGCAATGAACAAATGCTTAATAACAAAATAAAGAGTACATGAATGTAAATGTAATACATTCATGTAATCATTATTTTGTTGCTGCTTTATTTTACTGTTACAAAAGTTGTTTGGATTGGTGATCCCCACACACAATGCAAGCATTGTGTGAAAGTGTGTGTGTGTAAAACATGTGATAAGACAACAAAAAGAATCAAATCGTTTTATTAGTTGAATGAGTTGATAAAGAACAGAATGCCCATCACGGAGACACTTATATACAGATATAATTACGTCTCCCCTCTCATTTGATCTTCCCGCAAGAAATTTAACATATACATACAATCCCGATTAATACTAAGAAACCTATAATTAAACTTAAACCTAATACTATAACTACAAGAAAGAAGGAAGGAAGGTTACTTAGGAAATCTATTGGTAGCTAGATCTATGGGACCTGAACTGGGTGAATATCAATGGTTTTCACTTTGTGCACGGTGAATGTACGATTCATTTGCATCCAAAGGGGGCCAAAGCAGTTACAGTCGACCCCCCTATAAGATAGAGATACGTTCCATTCTCTAGGAATCCGATTTCTTACGAATCCTTCCAATCACAACCCGACACGTGTCAAGTTTACGGACTACGGCTGTTTGAAAGATTTTCTTCCATAAAATTAATCGATTCTAGACTAATCCGACTCAACATTTCCAAAATACGTATATATTTTTTGGGAATAATCCGTATAAACTACGCTATAAACAAAAAATTGTAGGATTACTTACCGAGTGTCACCATTCGACATTGCCATTGCTCAACATTGTTTTCGTCGCGGAACAGCTCAGCAAAGAGCGGCCGATTTCTAACAACTTATTTTTCTGTGAAAACTTCGTAGAACTTCGGAGACATCATTAATATAAATAATTTTAATCGCCGTTGAATAAGAAATGTTTCTTTCACAAGAAATGTATAAAATTACAGTACTGTATTAGACTTACGGTACCTAATTTACATACTGACAGACGATAGTTAGCGTAAAAATCTCCGTAGCGTGGCGCCACGCTAGACGGCGGAAATTATATATTTAATTATAACAAAGTTACAATAAGTTAATATATAATTATATATACAGTACCTAATTTATATATAATTAATATATAATTATATGTACAGTACCTAATTTATATATAATTTATATAATACTGTCCAGACGATAGAAATCTCTCCGTAGCGTGGCGCTACGGACGGCGGGAAAGTAGTTCGGCTGCCCGATGACGTTTGAGGTGTTTATAGGGAACTTTTACTATTTTTTACGGAGACCGGTAGCAATTTTTTCGTAGTTTTATAGGAATCGTAATTATAGGGACCGTAATTATAGGGGGGTCGACTGTATTATTGAACAAGTGCTGAGGTGGTTCCTTGGAACTCTCTGGAATGGCTATCCCAATTATTTCTTGTCTTCGTTCCTACCTTGTCTATCTTGGCCCTTTCTCTCTTTTGCCTTCTGCCTTATACACAGTCTTCTGATCACACTCGCGTGACCCTTCTCTCTTGTGGCAAACCCAAAAGTGTCCTTTCTCCTCACCTCTCTCTAATAGTCCCCTCGGGCAGGACTCCCGTCTTGTCCCTTTTGTAGATTGGTCAATCAGGACCCACAAATATATCAATTCCTGTCATGTGACAAAAAAGGGTTAAAAGTGAAAGGAAAAAAATTATAGGAAAGAAGAAAGGAGTTCTTATTCTATATACAGTATAATTATACAACAAAATGGTGGACATCCACAATTGCATCTTTGAAGGAAATTGCTCCATCCTTTCAAATATCCCAGGCATCTCCCAGACCTCATCTGCTGCTCAATAATTCTACCTAACCCGTATGGCCTCTGTATCAAACTGGACCAGATAAGCAATTCAACTGCAAACTTCCTGGACATCAATCTTCAATTAGATGGCAACCAGATAGCAACTAAGGTCCATTACAAGTCATGCTACTCCCCATTATTCATCCCGGCCATTTCAGCGGACCCCTTCTCATACAAGATGGCTGCCTTCCGAGTCTTAACCGAAAGAGCATTCATGCACCATTCCAGGTTTGAAGACACCTTGTCTGAATTACAGCACATCCAGAACATAGCCACCCAACACGGGTATGGTCCAAAATTAATTTATAGCATGGTGTATGCCTACTCTTCACAAGTAATTCCAGTGACAACTCTGATATGTGCACTCACAACTCAAATAACACTCAGTCTCTAGCTGTGGTTGAATATAACCACCACCTCAAATTTACTTATAGAGAAATTGCAACATATACAAACAAAAAGATTGCATACAAGATGCCTAGTAGTATATATGACCTCTTGCGCAATAGCAAGGACAAAATGGACAATAGATTGGCTCCAGGGGTATACTCTATTCCATTATGGGATGACAGGTTTCAAAGAGAGCTTGTGTATATTGGTTCCATGAAATGCTCCCTTGACAAGCGTCTTCATGAACACAAGTATGACATCGATCATAACAAAGACACCCCCACCATATCCTCTTATGCCTAGACCCCAGGAATAAGAGCAGACCTTCACAATTCCAAAATGATCAGACCATATAGAACACATCCATCGCACCACATAGAACACATCCGATCACTAGAAACTCTTGAGATATACAAAGCTGGAGTACGTAATAACTGCATCAATTTCAAAGATGCTATTAATATATCTCAAGCTTGGAAGTTCTGTTATGAGGGAGACCACAACCCCCCATACCTCTATTTAATGTACACATACTTCTGTTAGTTTATCTTATCTTAATGTATTTTATTTTCTTTTATTTCATTTGTGTATATAATACTTATAATAATTCGTTTGTGCTACAAATGCTGCATATGTTAGCATCATGTATGCATCCATGGCAACACAGGCGCACAACGTTCTAATGTTTTAAATCATTGCACAGAACTGTTCTTCGAATCTCAGCATTTGTAAAACCTGATGAAGACCGAGTATTAAGGTCAAAAACGTTTGTTATTTCAATTAAATAGTTTTACTGGATATTCAAACGTTTTTGTGAGTCATTGATAAAAAATTCTATTATACAAATAATTTTATTCTTTAAATACCTATATAGATACAATATGTGCATCCTATATAACATAGGAGTGCAAAAGATTTGCATATTTAATGAAAATCAGTATTAAGAAATACAGTAATTGTTTGCAAAGATTCAGAATGAGATGTTGTACTTAATTTTACTGAAAACACTTCTATAATCTATTTATAGACAAAAATGACTCATTCTAAAGACAAGATGTTTTGCCTTTATTTTTCTTCTTCTTTTACCTCTACTTTACAATGTCAATGGAAGGGTAGAAAATGATGGATGTTTCTGATATCTTTTTCAGCTTTTATCAAAATTTCCAAGAATAGAAAGACTAGGGATTAATGCTGTATGGAAGTGGATGTATTGCTCTTTTTAGAAAATCTCTTTAGACTTAAATAAAGAGAACTTGGATATTGTAAACAAACATCTATGGAAGAATATTTAATGCTTGTTAAGTTTAAGGCTAAATATAGTAGAATGTTGTTCTTTACTCTACATGTTATTTCTATAACCATATTATTATGAGTGCTATTCAATGAACAGCTTAATATAACACCTTTATTTTAACAATAATATTTTGTCTGGAATTTCATAATGGATATATCAATATGAGAAAAGCTATTCTTTTTATCACTATATCAGTGTATTTCTATTAATAGGACTTATCATACTGGGGTACAAGATTGCAGACTCACAGTTACACAGATTAAAATTGTTTTATTTTCAATTACCTGTAATTGAATTCAATTAATGAGAAAAGCTATCCTGACAAATCAATCATTGAATAATAAATAGTCAATCTCCTACTACAGCAAAGTAAAAATAAATCATGGAATAATCCATATTTCATTACAAATTAATTATCTAATAAAATTAACTATTAATTAAAATACATAATCATTAATATCTTGTTCAATTTTACTTGAGAAAAATATCACATTTTTTTAATAAAAATAATGACTTACAAAAATTTTTAATTAGAGAACGTTATAGATAAAATATTTGTAGTTTATTTATAATATTAAGAATGTTGTTATATTTTGAAATATATATGTTACATAAGATTGTTTACAATGACCAAGCATCTTTGAATTTCCAATTTCTTTGACTTGGTTATCTAAAGATGTAAAATAACTTTTTATTTTTAAATAAATTATTTTTAGAATACAGTTATTTTGTAATTTTAAAATATTTCATATTCTAAAATTCTAATAGTAGTCATTTCATTCTTTTCTAATACAAGTTTTTAGTATATTAAAGCTATACAGGTATACCTCGAGTTATGTCGTTTCAAGTTACGTCGTTCTTGATTATACGTCGTTTGTCAAAAATACATGGAAAAATAAAAATCAAGTTTAAGTCATTTTATTCGACTTTACATCCATCCGCCACAAATATTGAAGTCGTAATATCACTAGAAAAGCGTTAAAGCACATGAAATCATATTAAAATATGTACATATACAGTAAATGTTAATGTAATTATCATAAATCCTAGAGAACGAAACATAAAAACATCTGTGTTTCTGTGTTGTCGTCTTATTTAGCAGTCTTTAAATGCTCAATATTGGTGTTTTTAGTGACGAGTAAATTCAGAGACAAGTAAAGACTTACGTCGTTTTTCGACTTAAGTTGCCTCTCCTGGAACCAATTACCAACGTAAGGCGAGGTATACCTGTACTATGGAAAATTGTAGGTTATATTTGAAATGTGTGAATTATCTTAATTTGAATATTAACCTCATTATTATTTACAAAAATATACGTATAATTTTTGAAACAAGCTTTATTACATATGATATGCTATTCTGAATGATTTTAAAGAAATTTAATAACATATATATTAATGAACATTTATAATTTCTAATAAATTTAAACAGAAGTTAAGTTGGAATTAGAAACCTCAAAGAAAAAAGCTACTGAATTATCTGAAAAATTAACAGAAAAAAGTAGACAATATCAAAAATTACAACTAATGTATGAAGGACTACGAAGAAAATTTATTTCTCCATTCTTTATGGAAAAAGAAGTAAAGCAGAAAAATGTTCCCATAAGAAATGACACACCTTTTGGAATATCAGCAGCAAATGGCAAGAAATTTAATTAGTTTTATATATTAAAAAAAACTATATTTAATTAATTAATTAGTTAAAATTTTATTATAAAATCATATATACAGTGGGTGATCGGTTAACAAACAGATCGGATAACAAACAAATTGGATAAACACTTTCACAAAAGATTTTTATGTTTGGACAACGAACACATGATTGGATAATGAACACCCCACAGAACAAACACAAGAAGAAGCGATGTAAAATAATGAATACAGATTGGTCTTCCCTTGTCTTCAGGCAACAATTCGAAACCTTTCAGAGTGTGGGAGACGTCAACATCGATGCTCAAGCCGGTATATACCGATTGGATAGTATTCCTCCAAACTTTGAAACTCTCCCTTGTAATTCCAGCCTTTTATTTTTCTGACAAAACAATTCTTTTATGTATTTGTGAGACTGTCGGGTAGGCACTCGTTAAGTTTTGCATCTGTTTTTCTTTTCAAAATGTCAGAGTATAATAGCAAAGGTAGAGAGTGGGCAGAAGATGCCTATTGTTTCTGGGCAGTATGGCACAAACAGCTCTATGGTAGGCCGTAGTTAAATCTTATCTAAGAAAGATACTGTATTATCAAGAAGACTAAAGCAGCTCAAGGAGTAACAAAAATCACATCTGAGATATAAAGAACATCGAAGAGTTCATAATGGAATCCGAAACGGATCTGACGACAGAAGAACGCCAAGAACTCTTGAATGAAGAACACCAAGAAACTCAGTGAGATATGTTTTTTTCTGAAAAAGAGGATTAATGCCAATATCTGTTATTAAAGATCCTTCGAAGAAGTGGGAGACTGTCAGAACAACGGTCTTAAAATGGCATCCAAACCAGGTTGAGGCTTGGGGATTTCTACAATTGCAATGCTATTAATTACTTATGAAAAATCCTGAAGAAGAGAGAAAATCAATTGACAGTAGACAGATTCTTTAACCCTTTCAAATGGAAAAAACATGACTAATAAAAATGCAAGACTGTGTATGTATGTATTTTTATTATTACATATAAATAGATGTAGTAAGAAAGTATATATTTTTTATTTTTGGGGTCTCCAGAACGAATTAATTAAGTTCCCATTAAAATCTATGGTAAATCAATAATCAGTTAATGAACAGTTCAGATAGCAAACAAAGTCTTGGAACGGATTATGTTCGTTAACCAATCACCTTACTGTACTAATTTCTTATTAAGTTTAAAAACTTTTAAAAATTTTAACATATATTATTGAAATTTTTCATTGCTTTTTATAAAATACAGTTTAAATCAGTGTTTCTCAACGGGGATGATATTGCCCCATGTAGGCATTTTTCCATGTTCAGGGGGCGATTAGTAACAATTNCAAGAAACTCAGTGGGATATGTTTTTTTCTGAAAAAGAGGATTAATGCCAATATCTGTTATTAAAGATCCTTCGAAGAAGTGGGAGACTGTCAGAACAACGGTCTTAAAATGGCATCCAAACCAGGTTGAGGCTTGGGGATTTCTACAATTGCAATGCTATTAATTACTTATGAAAAATCCTGAAGAAGAGAGAAAATCAATTGACAGTAGACAGATTCTTTAACCCTTTCAAATGGAAAAAACATGACTAATAAAAATGCAAGACTGTGTATGTATGTATTTTTATTATTACATATAAATAGATGTAGTAAGAAAGTATATATTTTTTATTTTTGGGGTCTCCAGAACGAATTAATTAAGTTCCCATTAAAATCTATGGTAAATCAATAATCAGTTAATGAACAGTTCAGATAGCAAACAAAGTCTTGGAACGGATTATGTTCGTTAACCAATCACCTTACTGTACTAATTTCTTATTAAGTTTAAAAACTTTTAAAAATTTTAACATATATTATTGAAATTTTTCATTGCTTTTTATAAAATACAGTTTAAATCAGTGTTTCTCAACGGGGATGATATTGCCCCATGTAGGCATTTTTCCATGTTCAGGGGGCGATTAGTAACAATTTATATTTTGGGGGCAAAAAACAATTTTCTGGTTGATATAGTAAAACATATTAAGAATAATTAGATATTTTATTTGTTATATCATACAATAATTAAACAAATAACATTATACTAGTCACTAGTCTATTCAATGCAGTACGAATTTGGCATTAGCCTTGTCCCTCGGCATTGGAATTTTGTAGTGAAGGGGGCGATACTACGTTGAAGGGGGCGACGATTCATTAGAGGTTGAGAAACAGTGGTTTAAATTAAAGAAATAATTTATAAATGACAATTTAAAAATAGATTGACTTTAAAGAATAAATCATAGGAAAAATTTTACTTATTTTTTCTAGAATTTTCTATTCTTTTTGTTTATAATTTGTATTGATTAAATATTTCTGACTTCTAAATCTGATTTATCTGTAATTGAACAAAACAGATTTGTAATTAATTTATTTTGAAATACTGTATTAATATTGTCTTTGCATATTCAACTGCGTATTTGCATATTGTCTTATACCTAACTTTCTTTATAATTATATAACATTTTAATAAATAAGATTTAAATTGTTCACTTTTGAAACGAATACCATTATTAATTAATTAATTATTGTCCAGAAGTTGGAATTATTCTCATAAATTTGATAACAGCAGAAAAATCAAAAATGTTGACAATGACAACAAGACAATATATTACTATTTTCTATAAAAAAAAAAGATTTTTAGAATACTTCATTTGTATATATTTGTATTTTGCTTCATACATTTTTGGAAATGATGATTAAGAAGTTTGTTTAATTTAAAATACATGTATAAAACATCTACTTCCTTAGAAAACAAAATTAAAAATAAGACTTGTTTTATTGGAGAACATTTTATGAAATTACAAAAGTTGTACTCTCCGAAATTATCTGATTTGTTTATTATTATGTTTTTTTAATTTTAAGATGAAAAATTGGAATACTGATTTAAAATTTTAAAAAATAAATCAGTTTTAGAAATAATTAATTTATTAATTTTAAAATTATATTTAATTCAAATAATGAAATTTAAAATAAACTCATAAAACTAAAATTTAAAATGTTGATTGCATTAGCATTTCTTTTAGAATTAATTAATCATAAATTAAAATTTATGTTAAATAATGGAAAACTACTATATGTTTAATCATTATCAATTGATTATAAAAATTTTGAATTTCATACTAATTTCAATTAAAACTAATAAATATAAATATTTGATTACAGATATACTGCAATGTGCTCAGAAGGCAGAAAGTAAGTATTAAATATTTAATGTGATATCGAATATATAATAATATATATCATTTATATTTGTCATGTTTTTGTGTTTTGTTTGATCAGTGTGTGTTGGGGCCTATGTAAACCATTGAAAAGCAGTTTTAAATGTGTATAGTCAAAAATGTTTTGTATAATAATATTTCATCACATCAATGCACTGTATGTCCAATGTAAGGAAGCCTGATCCCCCAAATACTTTTATTTATTTTATTTTAAACATCAGATGGAAGAATAGTAAAAGCTTTTATGCAACTTCCTCTGAACAAATATGAAAACAGATAATAAAATGAGGACACAGATTATCTGTATAAAATGCTTACTTTCAAGTAGCCAACTGTTTAAATTTTTCATGAAGGAACATTTTCATCCTGTTAAACAGTCCTTCGTGAAAAATTTAAACAGTTGGCTACTTGAAAGTAAGCATTTTATACAGATAATAATATGGAGGCAGAAACACATGAGATAACATTTGATACACAGATCAATTAAATAACAATTGTAACAATTCAGAGTTAATGGGATTTTTTTTCCAAATTGTTTTTCCTGTTTAAATGTTTCTGCTTGACAGTTCTTTTAACTTTTAGAATTTACATTATACTATTGTAATTGTTCATGCCACAATGTATAAAACCATAGAATATACAGTGTGTTTCAGAAGTGTTTAGCCAAATTTTACAGCATTATAGAGGAGGAAAAATCAAATAAAAAAGTCAATGGCCATTTTTTTTACTTTAAAATTAATGAATGTGATATTAAGCACCAATGTGTAGTGACATTACAGTATTTTCATTTTTTACTTTCCTGGCTGTTATATATAACGTAGGGAAAGTATGGTGATCAGTCAAAAAATGACCCCCCTTCCCAGATTTTTATATTTTTGGATTCAGGATCTTGAAACATTGAGAAATGCGAAAAAAAATTAGAATATTTTTTTCCCCTGTATGTATGGATGTTAGTGTTGTTTGTGTGTGTGTATGGGGGGTATGATTTTGTTCACCCTCTTTGAAGCTTAATAACTCCTGTATCTTTTGTTGAAATTTGTGAAATTTTGCAAGAAGGTTTTTGCATTAGGGGATTGATACTATTAAATTTTGATGGTTAAAAGTTGAGGGAGTGGAGAGATAGAGGGGGTCAAGTAGGTTGATTTTAATGATGATTTTACTTCTTCTTAGTGCATTTACAATTTTTTATAAATCCCATCCCGACCCTCAAAATTAAGCTTTTTGCCATTTTATAATTAATAATATAAAAATTTTAAAAATAAAACATCATAACAGATTGCATCACATACAACGTAAATTCTTTGCTGGATTTTTTAAGTCTGATTATGCAATGTATCAGTAATTAAATTTGTTTACTAATCATAAATTTTTTTATTAAACAGCTCATTTTTAATTAATTCCTTTTAACTTAATTAATTAAATCGAGTGTATTAATTTAATTAATTAATCAAACTGTTTATCAACATCTTTGAGAAATGGAAACACTTACAATAGTCACTATTGATAGAGGGAGAGCAAGAACTGCATGAACATCATACATAGAGAAGCAAGTTAGTACTAGAATTGTTGAAGATTCTAGTACTGTACAAGATAAACAGCTAGAACAGCATTTCTCAACCTTTTGTTCATACAACCCAATATATTTGTTTGTAATGGTTCTGCAACCCAAATGTTTATAATATAAAATTTTTAAAAACCTGGTAAACTCGAGTCACTGTATATTATGTAACAAAATGAAATTATATGTTATTGCTAATAACATCTATGTATGAAATATAACATTCAATACATTTCTATTAAGAGTAGTTCAGACCAATTTTGATTTTTAACATTTTTTTTAATAGTTAAATTTCAATAATAAAAGATATAATACTGACGATTGTAAATAAAACAGACTATTTCAATATTACTCAGGAGTCTATTTTACTTTTAAAAATATTACAAGTTTATTAAGTTTATAAAAAAATAAACTTAATGAAACCTTTTTATTTAAAACATACTTTTCAGATTGTAAGAGGATTTTGTAAATATACAAAAAAATTTTTTTAATTATTTTATGATCCACTTGTGCCAAAATTCATCCATTATTTATTTTTTATAATTTATTGTTATGTAAGACAATAAACCTAAAAACTTAAATAAACAAAGATATATTTTCAAAAACCATTGCAACTTAAGTGGCTTTATGACTACAACCTTACATAAAATATCTTTTTTGATGTTATTCAAAATAGAAAAGAAATCCATTTCATATACACACATTCTATAATCTTAATTTTATTTGTAAATGACAATGATAAGTATAAGAAAAAAGTTGTTAAAAATTTTTCAGTCCTTAACAGATGCATCTATTGTTCCTAGTTTTTAAAGAATATTTCAGTAATACAAGTATTACAAATTTTTCTGCAGAAGGTAATATCATTTTGCAATCCATTAAAATTTTAATATAATCCATAGTTTGAGAAATGCTGAGCTAGAACAATAGGTATGACACATTCAAGTGTATGGTTGAACATTTGGGCTGGAATAATTAATGATTATTTGATTGGCCCGTTTTTTTCTGCCTTCAACACTCACAGGTCAAAATTACAGACATTTCTTGGATGAAGAACTAGGAATTTTGTTAGAGGGTATTCTTCTGCATGTTTAACATCAAATGTTCTTCATGCTTGAGTGTTCCAGCATATTTTAGTCTTCATACATGAGAATACCTTGATAATGAATATTGAAATAGATGGATTGGAAGAGGAGTACCAATAACTTGGTCTTTATGCTCTCCCAATTTGAATCCTCTAGATTTTTCTTATGGGACACTATGATTTATATTGTTCCATTTACCAATACACAAGTTATAAGATATCAGGTTAAGAAAAGTTGCAAAACAATTTGAAATACTCTTGGAATATTTGAATATTCCAAGAGTTCAACTATTAATGGTAAGATGCTGGCAAGTGTGTGCAGATATTCATGGAGGCAGTTTGATCATTTGGTATGATGTTCAAATGCTTGGATTTAATAAATCAGTTTTTTGATTTTATAATTCTTCTTCATATCTAAAAAGCAGGGATTAATTAAAAAATGAGCTGTTTAATAAAGAAATTGTGAATACAGGTATACCTCGCCTTATGTCGGTAATTGGTTCCAGGAGAACGACTTAAGTCGAAAAACGACGTAAGTCGAATTTACTCGTCTCCAAATCTACTTGTCACTAGGCTAAACCATAAATTGCCAATTCCGGTTCTGTATTTTATTTATTAAAACATTTTTAATAATGTATGGTTAATAAGGATCTATTTTAAGCTTACAAACAAATAAATTTTAGTTTTTAATATAGTACAGAAAAAAGTAATCTAAATTTACGAATGCATGTACTGTAAATACAGTACATACTTGTAAATGTATATATTTTAATATGATTTTATGTGCTTTAAACATTTTTCTAGTGATATTACGACTTCAATATTTGTGGCGGACAGACGTAGAGTCGAATAAAATGACTTAAACTTGATTTTTATTTTTCCATCTACTTTTTTGACAAACGACGTATAATCGGGAACGACGTAACTCAAAACGATGTAAGTCGAGGTATACCTGTATTAAATGAATTTAAATATTGACATGTAGTTAGACTTAGCACAGAAATGACATCACTACACATTGACACTTAATAACTAATTAAACTTGAAGTCAGAAAAAAACCTTTGATTTCTTTTATTCAGATTTTTCTCCTCTATTAGCCTGTGGAATTTGGCCAAACATTTCTGAAACACCAAGTTTATTTTATATGTTATTTTGTAACTATATTATATGTGTGTATTAAGTTTTTTAATAATGAATTAAATTAAATAATAATCATTGTGCAATTACATATTTGTGTGCTGTGTCACATTNCACTTGTGCCAAAATTCATCCATTATTTATTTTTTATAATTTATTGTTATGTAAGACAATAAACCTAAAAACTTAAATAAACAAAGATATATTTTCAAAAACCATTGCAACTTAAGTGGCTTTATGACTACAACCTTACATAAAATATCTTTTTTGATGTTATTCAAAATAGAAAAGAAATCCATTTCATATACACACATTCTATAATCTTAATTTTATTTGTAAATGACAATGATAAGTATAAGAAAAAAGTTGTTAAAAATTTTTCAGTCCTTAACAGATGCATCTATTGTTCCTAGTTTTTAAAGAATATTTCAGTAATACAAGTATTACAAATTTTTCTGCAGAAGGTAATATCATTTTGCAATCCATTAAAATTTTAATATAATCCATAGTTTGAGAAATGCTGAGCTAGAACAATAGGTATGACACATTCAAGTGTATGGTTGAACATTTGGGCTGGAATAATTAATGATTATTTGATTGGCCCGTTTTTTTCTGCCTTCAACACTCACAGGTCAAAATTACAGACATTTCTTGGATGAAGAACTAGGAATTTTGTTAGAGGGTATTCTTCTGCATGTTTAACATCAAATGTTCTTCATGCTTGAGTGTTCCAGCATATTTTAGTCTTCATACATGAGAATACCTTGATAATGAATATTGAAATAGATGGATTGGAAGAGGAGTACCAATAACTTGGTCTTTATGCTCTCCCAATTTGAATCCTCTAGATTTTTCTTATGGGACACTATGATTTATATTGTTCCATTTACCAATACACAAGTTATAAGATATCAGGTTAAGAAAAGTTGCAAAACAATTTGAAATACTCTTGGAATATTTGAATATTCCAAGAGTTCAACTATTAATGGTAAGATGCTGGCAAGTGTGTGCAGATATTCATGGAGGCAGTTTGATCATTTGGTATGATGTTCAAATGCTTGGATTTAATAAATCAGTTTTTTGATTTTATAATTCTTCTTCATATCTAAAAAGCAGGGATTAATTAAAAAATGAGCTGTTTAATAAAGAAATTGTGAATACAGGTATACCTCGCCTTATGTCGGTAATTGGTTCCAGGAGAACGACTTAAGTCGAAAAACGACGTAAGTCGAATTTACTCGTCTCCAAATCTACTTGTCACTAGGCTAAACCATAAATTGCCAATTCCGGTTCTGTATTTTATTTATTAATGCATTTTTAATAATGTATGGTTAATAAGGATCTATTTTAAGCTTACAAACAAATAAATTTTAGTTTTTAATATAGTACAGAAAAAAGTAATCTAAATTTACGAATGCATGTACTGTAAATACAGTACATACTTGTAAATGTATATATTTTAATATGATTTTATGTGCTTTAAACATTTTTCTAGTGATATTACGACTTCAATATTTGTGGCGGACAGACGTAGAGTCGAATAAAATGACTTAAACTTGATTTTTATTTTTCCATCTACTTTTTTGACAAACGACGTATAATCGGGAACGACGTAACTCAAAACGATGTAAGTCGAGGTATACCTGTATTAAATGAATTTAAATATTGACATGTAGTTAGACTTAGCACAGAAATGACATCACTACACATTGACACTTAATAACTAATTAAACTTGAAGTCAGAAAAAAACCTTTGATTTCTTTTATTCAGATTTTTCTCCTCTATTAGCCTGTGGAATTTGGCCAAACATTTCTGAAACACCAAGTTTATTTTATATGTTATTTTGTAACTATATTATATGTGTGTATTAAGTTTTTTAATAATGAATTAAATTAAATAATAATCATTGTGCAATTACATATTTGTGTGCTGTGTCACATTGTAAGCCAAGAAAAATTTGAAAATTCAATAAGAAAGATAAAAATTTTTTTAGATTTTTATTAACAGTATCTCTCACTAATAACATAGAAAATACCCTTTTGGACAAAATTATCTTTTGTTTCTTTACACATGAAAAATAAAACAGCACGACCCAAACCTAAAATGAAAACACTTGAAACATGTGGAAAAAAATTTAAAAGAAAACCTATTGTAAATGTGTTTCTATTGTCTATACCTAAATATAAATTTATTAGGGCACAAAGGTTAGATAGCCAGGTTAATATAAATGTTAAGAAAATGAAGATAAATTGAGGAAAGAATGATTTGCAGTATTTCTACTTTCTTTTCTTTTTCTTTAAGGGTTTCTATTTCTAAAAGGATATACTCAGGTTTTTCTTACTTTTTCCATGGTACACCTAGTCTTCTTGAATATGTCAGTTGGCTTCACTGGTCTGGATTGGAAAAAAACTTTTTGTTTCTTTTAGGCAAAACTAATACTCTAGTATGAAACTTGGGGAGCTATCAACCCAGGTAATACTTTATCAATGAAATTCCATTAAGTCCATTTACGATGGGAATGGATTCTTAGTTCTCCATCATAAGCACACACAATATGACCCATTCTTCCTCAATGCCATCCAATGACACCCTTCTTTTTGGAAGTATTGACAGGCCAACCAATACTAGGTAAAGCTAGATGTACAAAAGACCAGAAGTAATCCAATTTGAAAGGGGAGAGTCTAGAGAGAAAGAAAAATGACTTGATCAAGCCACATCATTGTCAGTTCTTGATGAATGTTGCCAATTTGTCATCCCTTCTGCTCAACATTGTTTCTGCTATTAGTTTCCTGATACTGTGATCCTGTACACTCATGACTTTATATTTATAACACACTTTCAAGAGATAATAAGGTATATTGAAACTCAGAACAATTTTTTTAAGAGGCTAGACTATGTGACCAGATTCAAATCCCCTTCCTTATTCTAGTGGTTTCTGGTAACCATTGACTTACCTTCTATCCGCTTTCAACTGGACTATGTGGTTTCTAAATGTTCTCTGGCTTAAAAACCTTGTCTAGACCTACGAGATTGCTTCATAAATCTCTATATTTAGGGGATTACATAATTTAATGTATATGGGAAAGAAGGAGGAGAATGTGGTGGTATTGCTACCTGGCATCATTTTCCTTATGTTCCCATCTGGCAATACTCCATATCTGCTTTCTAGCAATATGGAGTATTGCCTCACTTTAGTTAGAGAGCACCTGTATTTTGTCTGGAATAAGACTTTGTTGTTTAAGATAAAATCAGCTCTGTTTTTCATGGCAACCCTTTAGAAATATTTATGTAAAAAACAGACTATCAGAAGAAAAATAGTTCAATGCAATATTTATGAAATTTTTGTAAATAGCAATAGCAAAATTTATTTGTTAGTATTAAGTAAAATGTGCTGAAATATATGTGTTATTAATATCATTTAAATTACCTATAATTTATTTCTAGAAGATTTTGTTTTACATCCTGCAAGAACACCAATTGCTGATTTTCTTAACGAAAAGAAAACCCCAATACAATCTCGACTAATAGAATTTGGAGTTCAAACAAGTGTAAATAGAAATCTATTTTACAGACAGAGTATGAAAAACAATAATTAATTAATATATCAAATTACTTTATAGAAATATAAAAAAATTAAAGATTATTTAAATTCACAAAATAATAGTCACTATTGATGATTATTATTTAGAAAATATTTTAATTTAAACATTAAACAGTTATTTTTTAGTTTTTTTCAAATGTTTTAAAATAACAACATTAATAAATATCTTAAAAATTAATCAAAATATTCTCATTATTTGTGTAATATTATTTACAACTTGCATATTTATTAAATTGGTTTCAGTAATTAATAATAACCTGAAATAATAATAAAAAAATTATAACATTGTAAGCAATTGTTTTAAAAAATAACTATTTAGTATTAATTTTATTAAAATTTTATTTTTGTAGAAGATTCAGTTAATTACTTTCAATAAAAACTTGTTGAATATTAAAAGTGTCAAATGTCTAGAGTATCAAATACATTCAATCATTATTTACATCTTTTATATTGATATTTTGTACGATCCTAACCTATAATTTAAATGCTATTATTAATTATTCAATTTGTATTTGTTGTGTTTTTTTATTTACCTATACAGTATAATATACTACAGACAACTACACACAATAATATACAGCAGTGGCATACCCAGAGGGGGCTGATGGGACCTGGCACTCTCCAAAGAAAAAAGAAAGAAACATTAAAAAGTTTTCCAAAAATATTCTCCTAATTAATATTTATTTTTTAAATTTATATTATATTGTGTTTTATATGTCTATACTACTAATGAATTAGTGACCATATAAGATGGGAATTTTATTAAGTTTGCATTAAAAAGTTTTTTATCCATTTAACTGGGCTCACAGAGATTAAATCCTGAGTGTGCCACTAATATATGCAGTTAAATTTATGAGAATGATTGATATTTATTTTTATGGTTTTTGGTTTGACATAATTTAGATAAAATTTCATCTTTTTAATTGTTTTGTAGCATAATGAATGAGACGTTCTGCATGTAGTTTCTTGCTGTCCTGATTAATAGATCCTGAGATGAGGTCAAATGAATGGTTATGCTTACTTTGTATAAATTTATTTAAAATTTTTATTTCTTAATGGTTATAAACTTTATCAATATTTTTTCAAATTACAGTGGTAAATATCATTTTACAGTTTTATGTTATATATTAGTTAATAATTATATTTAAATATTTCTGTAATATGATTGTTAAACTTTCTAGTACTTTTTCAAATATAATGAAATTGCCCTAGTAAATAATATATTAGGACATTGGGGGGACTTAATCGTATCTTGATAGAATTCAGGCAAGCTGGAAAGAAAAGCCAATTTAAGACCAAAGCAAATGATGTGGATTGCTTTGTTTTTGTGTTTTGTTTGTTTTTGTGCCCATTTTCCATTATGTTTCTTCCCCCTCCTATATTCCATTAGGCATGCTCAATTGCATCAGAGAGCCTGGACATTGTCACTTTGATCCCACTGTATCTCCAGAATGAACTCATGGACTTCCATTTCCTATTACCTTTTTGGATTCCACATTGCAATTAATAGAAAATGGAAAAGTTTTATCAATATTGATTGATCAGATTTCAAATGAATGCAATTCTGTAAGCTATTCATTACTGTATAAGTAACAACCAGGAAACAGTCAGAACAGCAACTTGTAACCCCAAGAATTTTAAAAAAGTGTTAGAATGGTCGGTGTGATGAACCCTTACGTAAAACTAAGCTTCATAGTTATATAAATCAAATACTATAATATAACAAACATTAAAACCATATAGTTTGGTTATTTAAGCCTATCATTGTCATGTTTATCACAATACTCAGACAGTACAAAATAGCAAATTTCATTAGTCAAGTAGACAGCATTTTTTTATGGTGTTAGCTGTAACAAACTGTTTCATTCACAGCCGAATAATCTGCCAATGAATTGTTGTAATAAGCACGTGGTGAGGGTTGATTTTTCACAAAGAGACGGGTATATAAAACAAATAAGACATGCTTTATTTTTTTCTGTGAACATATACAGGAAAGGTTCTTGTTGATTCCGACCTCCTGATTCCTTACTTCAAACAAAAGAACAAACAACACCTTTTTCGATTCACAGTCGAGAAACAGAAATATATTTTTAGGAAGGAACGGGAACCCGAGTTGGTGATTGAGGTGGCGACTGCTGGATGACTTCGTCTTGGGATTTTTCCTTTTGGGGACGGATTGCATGCGAGAATCGATAAAAAACGTCCTTTATCTTTGGCTGACCAATGTCCTTATCAACGCTACTTCTTTCTTACGTGCCCTTTGTGACTCTTTCAGTCGAAGCAACACCGACCTGGAGACCTCTCTCTGATGGTCTTCCCTCTTCCAGGTCCAAAGCCAAAAGGTACTCACTTAGTCTCTCACTTGCCCTCTGGGCTATTTCTAATCCTTTGTCTCCTAATTAGGTTACCGACCACCCACACTTGGACGAAAGTTCCAGAAAGTATAGACAAAGGAACACAGAACAAAGAAAGAAGGAAAGATAGAAAATCATATATATACATATATATAAAAATATAATAAAAAATATATTGGTGTACCACCACAGAATCAAATTTTGCAATAATCAGACCAAATATTTATATTCTTGAAAACCACTTAAATCATATTTTGTGTTTGCCAGTAACCTCGTATTATGTAATTTTCTTATTCCAATGCCACCATACTGATGGGTCCATTAGGAAGAAGGGACCCTCCTCCGCAATGGAGGAGGGTCAAAGTAATTTCACCAAAAGTAGTCGTTGACCTCCTCCTGGAAGAGAGGATGGTCAACCACTACTAATTAATAGTGGTCTTCTATTAATGTTTGAACAGTTATCCATGTTAGGTTGTGACAGCCCGCATATGATTGAAGTTGCTAACCTTAACATCCTAGACAACTTGTTTAAATAAAAAAAAAATCTTATAAAAATGCAAGGATAATTGCTTTTATGTGATGATAAAATGTTTATATTTTTGCAACAGATTGTATAAACTATATGGGAAGTATGTCCTCATGACTATCGCGTTTATAGAAAAATTATTAGAATTGCTTTGGTTTATTCGGTTATGGCAACCTGACAAGTGAGCAATCTGCCAAGGAGGATGCATTCTGGGAAGACTTTTATGTGAAGCTAGTCCCTATTTACGTGTTACTAACGCGAAGAAAACCCAGAAAACTCCACATGGTCAGTCGGTTGGCCATGCGCGAACACACAACCGACTACCTGTGTTCGGCGGTTTTATCCACTCAGTTACTGGAGGGTAGTTATTGGGCTGCAATTCTAAAAAAATTGTAGGCCTATAAATTGCCATTGTCATCCGTCATCTCTGGCATGACTCTATTCCTAACTTAGTTTGTTAAATTTTTTGAGAATACTGTATATGGCGCTACATATAAATCCAGCAAATCATATGTAGACAGAAATTAATTGATGTATAAAAATCGAATCGATAATTTCGGGTGGGATGTACGACATGATCTAAGTTAGTATTATTTGAACGTAACTACCGAGTGTTGTAACAATTTGTCGAACGGTCTAGGCGTGCATAGCGAGCAAACAATCAAACATCCTCATTTATATACACACATGCGAAAGTGAATTTGGGAAAGGGTAGCTTCTCCAAATAAATAAACAGGTGTGGTGGAGTGAGGGAGAAGAGGAGGAGCGAGAAATTTAGTGTCAATGATATGTAAACACAGTCGTATACGTTGGGACCGTTCTGTAAAAACAGAATTGAGTGTTTATCTTCGAAGAAATATTTCTTAATCTCTGGATTTTAATGGAATAATTTGACACTCTCAGTCAGGATCGAATTCTCTTCGAGAGTCGAAAGTCCTGTTTAATATAGGATAATCACTCGCGAATAATTCGAATATTTAATAATTAAGCTAAAGTTTGTAATTAATATTTTATTTACAAATTTTTATTTGTATAAATTATAATCACTTTTGTCAAAGAACGATAATAAATTAATAAAACTCGAAACAATAGGAATAATACACAACAATAAAATTTGCTATCGAAACTAAGTCGATTTTCTGAAATAAAAATAAGCAAAAAATGAAATCATTTTTAATATAAAGATTTATTCTTTGTACGCGAAACATAATGAACGATGCAATGAATGCAGAAGACTTGTGGCCTTCATTAAAAAGTGCAATTTACGACATATACAGGAAGAATAATGCGTCACTGAAGTTCGAATGTTTATATCAGGATGTGTATACAATGGTTAGAAATAATCACGGAGAACGACTGTACAAAGGGATAAATGAGGTCATCGCTAGCTATTTAACGAATGAAGTACGTACACAAGTGCTTGCTTGCCTTCGAAATAACTTTCTGAGCAAGCTTAACGATGTCTGGGACGATTTTCAAGCCAGTATGGTGATGATCCGAGATGTGTTCATGTATCTCGATAATGTTTACGCCAGAATAAACGATTTAAATAATGTATACAATCTCGGATTGATCCTGTTCCGCGATAAGATTATAAAATACGAGAATATTTCCTTTTATCTGCGTTCCACCCTTCTCCGAATGATCACGAGAGAAAGGAAGGGCGAAAATGAAGATAGAACCGCCATTAAAAATGCATGCGATATGCTTGTTTCTATAGGCACAGGTTCCGATTCTTTTTATATAGAAGAGTTCGAAACTCCATTTTTAGAACAGACAAACGAATTTTATACAAAAGAAAGTTATCGTTTCTTATCGGAGAAGAATGCCATGTCTTACGTGAGAAAAGCTAGAACACGAATGGAAGAAGAATCCACCAGAGCCAAATTCTGTTTTGGAGAAACGACGGAGAAAAAAGTAATGGAAATTTTAGAGGAACAACTGCTCAGAAAGCATATCAAAATCATTATGGAAATGGAAAATTCTGGAATATTTTATATGCTGAAGAATGAAAAAATGGAAGAATTAGCTTCTATGTACCAGCTCTTTTCTAGAACGGAAGATTGCTTACACATAATGGCTGAATACGTAAGCAAATATCTTAGGAACTTAGGAAAAAATATGGTAGAAGAAGGTAAAAGAAATATACATATCTTAGAATTTATACATAGCTGGATAGATTTAGTAGAAAAATTCAATGTCTTTCTGTGTAAATCTTTCAAATCTGACAAATACATTCAGAAAATGATAGTTAACGACTTCGAACATCTCTTAAATTTAGATTCCAAATACTCAGAATATCTGTCTTTGTTTATAAATGATAAATTAAAAAAGAAGGCCAGAGACTTTACTGGAGAGATTGAAGATGATATTATTGATAAAAGTTTCATTCTGTTTCGCTATCTTCGGGATAAAGATTTGTTTTTAAAGTACTACATACAGCACATGGCCAAGCGATTACTTTTCAATAGAAGAATATCTAAAGACTCCGAACAAGAAGTCATCTTAAAGTTAAAGATGGAATGCGGAAGTCAATACACTTTTAAATTAGAGAAAATGATGAAAGATGTAATAATTTCAGATGAAACCATCGAAAATTTTAATAATAACACACAAATTTCTAGACATTTTCCAAGTAAGATGATTGAATTGAATGTTAAAGTTCTGACTTCGCAGCTTTGGCCAATACAAAAATGTTTCGTAAATTGCTATTTACCAGAATATCCGAGGAAAATCTTCGATGCTTTTATGAAATTTTATTTGAAAAGACATTGCGGACGTAAATTAATTTTGCAGCCTCAATTCGGTTGGGCGGATATTTCCGCCGAATTCTGTGGAGAAACGTTACAAGAGAATTCTGTCAATGGGGATTGTACTAAGCTCATCTCTAACAATTCTTTAATTAATGGCAATCCTAGAAATTATATTTTTCAAGTTTCCACTTATCAAATGTGTATTTTAATGTTGTTTAATTCCGGAAAGAGTATTTCGTTTGAAGATATGTTACTTGAAACAGATATACCAGAGAACGATTTAAAAAGATCATTAGAGACTTTAGTCTCAGGTAAACCATGGCAGAAAATCTTACTTAAGCATCCCAAAGGAACTCACTTTCAGTCTAGCGATACGTTCGCTGTCAACGAAGCTTTTTCTTCGAGGTTTTATCGCGTAAAAGTCCAACCTTACAAGAACAGAGATTCGACAGGATCCGATAAAGTTATCGAAGACGATATAAATGAAGATCGAAAATATGCAGTAGAAGCAGCCATTGTAAAAACAATGAAAGTCTCGAAAGTACTTCATCACAAGGACTTAATTTCCAACGTGATTTTACTGTTAAAGCATCGATTCCAGCCCAGTATTCTATTGATTAAGACACGAATAGAAAGTTTGATCGAAAGAGAATATTTAGCTAGAAAAGAAGACGACAAAGAAATATATCTTTATATTCAGTAATGATTTCATGACTGATTTGAATAAATATAAATTAGTTTGATAAGCTCAAAATTATTCTTTATTTCATATGTTGGAATAATAGTTGATATGGCGATAAATAGGATTTTATTAATACATTAATTTAATATAAAATAATTATAAGTCGACATGCACAGTTATAAATACGGTATATAACAATACTATGAGATAAAGCTAATTTAAATGTAATTTTTCAAAAATTGTCTGTAATAAAAAATCTTTATTCAACTTTTCTTATTGTCGACATGATAAATAAGTCAGCTTTTTTCCTGTGGGCTCTTCTTTATGGATTGGCGGGGTCCACAACGGCTTCTTTATGGGTTGACGAGGTCCACAACGAGACAACCGGCCTTCATAGTACTTTTTATTATAAAGTAGATTGATTTGCAATGCTTTTATCTTTCGGATAAGACAATGTAATTTCGTTAAACACTGCCCGTCATTCAGAAAGTAACAATGGCCAATAAACTTAAATGTAAATTAGTGGCTTTCGGAGAGATGCACCTTCTCAGGTGAGGATCTTAATTCTGAAAATAGAAAAAATATATATATAAAATTATTATTTCGGTAAAAAATCTTTCCTTTGGGATTTAATATTAAAATAATGTCTATAAATATATTCAATGCCTGCCTACGGGGAAGTGTTAGAAGAATAATATGATCGTTTTCAAGATACAGTATCGATGTTTATAGTGTATTGTATGACTGGTTTTTTTTATGATGTTTTATCTTTTACCGTTTCTCAAAGAGAAAAGGAAGTGGGCTCGCGAATTGAATAAAAACAGATCCGATCATGTGAATTTTATCGTTTGACTAAAAGGCTGCGCGATTAATCGCGACAATCGGTTATAATCGATTTTTGGGGTTCATCAATTATCGAACTTTTCGGGGGTAGTCCGTCCGTATATGTCGGTCTCCGTCCCTCATCACCCGGCCTCTCCATTGCGGGCCTGGCCGAATCCATAAAGGGCTTGCTAAAAGGGCGAAGAGTTAAAAAGAAAAAAAATACTACTGATAGTGTTAGATCTTAAAACACATTTCCGATAAAAATAAAATTTAATATTTTTTTAATAATATACTTTAATCATTCTAAGCATAATTTTTTTCGCGAAATTTTGGTATAATAATAATAATAAGTGATTTGATAATAAAAGAAAAGATATTTTAACTTATTTTGCTTTATTATTTTTTATACTCGGAATAATTGTATAAGTATTAATACTTTTTTAAAATTTAATAATTATTTTACTCTAAATGCGATAATTTTAATCAACTTGCCAGACGATCGACGTTTTATATTTTGTATCCGGTGAGTTGGCATCACTGTAATTATCAGATAACAACATGGCGCCCGCATGGAGTGAAGTCTCATGTGCTCGAGAGGAAAAGCGGTGCGAATTAATATTATCCGGTGCGGCCGTTTCGAAAAAGATCGAAGAAGAAGGTTTAGACCTAGAAATTTTTACTTTAAATAATTTAAATTTTCTAGAAATAAGTCACACGTGCTTAATTACACTACCCGACGAAATAATCAATTTAACTAATTTGACAAATTTCGTCCTTCGCGGCAATTGGTTGAAGGAATTGAATGAAAATTTGTGTAACTTAACCAAACTGAAGTTTTTGGATATTTCGGAAAATCAAATAACTCATTTACCTCAAGATATTAATAAATTAGTTTCTCTTCAAACTTTGAACGTCAGCGCGAATAGTTTGACAAATTTCCCACCTTTAAGTAATTTAACAAAATTATCGACTATAAATTTCACTAAAAATCAATTTGAAAACTTTCCTCTCGAACTCTGTGATTCAGCACTGGCGCATCTGTCTGAAGTCATCGGAAGTAACAACAATATTGTAGACATTCCATCTGAAATTGAAAACCTCGTCTCTCTAAAAACTTTGGATCTTGGAAATAATAAGATCGTCGAAGTGCCTGGTGAACTTTCGAACTGTTCTAAATTAAAAGAACTTAATTTAAAAGGTAACCGCATCAAAGACAGAAGGTTGGGGAAGTTGGTCGATCAGTGCCATACTAAGCAAGTGTTGGAGTATGTGAGAAGTCACTGTCCCAAAAAAGGAAAAGAGAATAACTTAACAACACAATCTACTAAAGGAAAAGCAAAAGGAGGAAAACAAAAGAAATCCATCCAGAAAGAAGAGGTATCAAATTTTATATTAAGTTACTGTTGGAAGATTTTATGAATGTTGTTGTTCATTGGCTGCGTTCGGCAGACTCAACAGTTGTAACTGAGCAAATTGGTAGCCTTTACGTAGCAACCTGGATCTGCTGAATGACGAGTAACATTGTGTTGGAACAAAAAGCCTCGTTGGTCAGTTTCGGATAGCGTAAATGAAAGACGTTACCAAATGTGACAAAACACTAAACATTCTGAAAGAATGCTACTGTAGAAAGCATTCAGCAGAAAAATAACTTGATGGCTCTGGAACTTTTAAGTCTGCTGAATGCAGCCATTGAATCTTCTTGGGAAGCTTTTCTAGACCTGTGATCTGCAATGATGGGACAGATGGTCTGCAGACTTGAATTAATAGATTAAAACTTTGTTCAATGTTGGTTTGTTTTTAACAATTCCCTTCCAATTCAATTAATTATGTTTCCGTTGTCTTTATCTTTAATATAGTGAAGCCCAAGTTGGACCGTGGACCTAAGACCTGTCTTTCTTTCTATCTTTCTGATACATAAATATACACGACCATTGAAACCTGATACGTTAAGCTAATACATCTACAACAGCCGTAAATGATCAGGCTATATTTTGGATAAAGTGCCAAATTCATTTCTAATTTATAATTATCCAAAATATAGCCTGATCATTTATGGCTGTTGTAGACGTATTATCTTTCTGATACTTTTCGGTTAATGGGATGCCAGCTGATACATATGGCAATGGGTGAGATTTGAGCTCTAAATGAGGGTTTCACCCCACCCGCAGAATTGCTGACCCTTCGTGAGATATTCGTCTCTGAAGATTGGTTTTTAACACGTATTGATCTACTGTCTTTTCTACCTGCTTTGCATCTAGATGTGTGCCTCGATGCTCACTATTGCTTGCACCTTGGTGTTCAGGTGTGGGTGAGCCCCACATCCTCCTAAAACTATATAACGTTGAGTACTCTCAAGTCGAGTGGGCTACTCAAAGCTGGCATGGCTGTCGCTTGTGCTAAATTGTTAAACGTGGTAGTCTTCTGGCATCTCATTAATCAAAAAGAACTGTCTTTCCACCATCCTCTGCAAACACCACTGTTATGTCATCAGTCCTTTATTTGATGGATTAATTTCTGAACTGTTCACTGTAGAAAGCCTAAGCTTTGGATAACTTCTTCAATTATTCTATATTCAAAAGGAGCATGAAAATTCATATAGAAACTAAGATTTTAATTAATATGTATTTAAAGTTAGACTTAAGTTGAAACCGAGTTGTTTAACTTCATTAGGCTATGTTCCATATATACAGTAGAGCTTCGATTATCTGAATATCAATCAACTGAAACATNATGAACTGATACAAAATTGGTGCCAGTGTGTTAGTCATCAAGCTTGTGATAAAGAGAAGTCCTTGCTTGATCTTGATTTCACTAAATAATAATAATAATTACATTGATGATGATTTGATTATGATTTTTTTAGTATTTTTCTTCCTTTTTTTTCATTGAAATTTAGAGCTAACCACAAATTATTGCATGCATGATGTGGTAACTGTGTAAAACTTCAAATGCTCGTAACTTCTGATAAGTGCATATTTCAAAAAATGTTTTAGATAAAAGTTTTTTTAATTTTTGATGATGATTCAGAATATGCAATAAGAAATGGCAGTTCCCATTTAAGAAAATGAAGTTCACCCTGTTTTTTTTCAATTGTAGTGGCATCTTGCATTTTGTGGTCCCCTCTTAAAGTGTAACATTTTTTTTTTTTTCTGTACAATGCATATTTTTCAAGTTGCTCCATTGGATTCATTAAAATGGTCCATCTTATACCTACTGATCTTTAACAATGTATCATCTTCCTTTAATTTTCTGTTATAATGAAGAATTTCAAAACTAATAGATTACATCTTTTGAAATATTTGCTTCCAAAAAGACTTCTTTTTTCAACAGTAAGAACAATAATGTGATTTAATGGTTTTCTCTTGTGCTAAACACTTAATTCAAAGCTTTTTGATATAGATTTAACACCAACACTGCCTGATGATGTAGATAGTCTTTCATTTTTAGGTTAAGATAGAGGCGTTGATTAGATTGAAATAAGAAATACTAGGAGAAAGGTATATAGTGCATAGTATTTTCCCAATTCCTTTAGCAGCAAAAATAACTTACAGTACAAATGACTCGTATCATTATTATGTTTCCAACTCAACTTAGAATATTCTTAGATCAATTTATCAACTTTTTGTTATCTGTATTACTGTGACTGAATTTATTAAAGAAAACTATTACTAAATTAAGTTTTTGTAATAGAAAAACTATTAAAAAGACACACAACAAATAAATTTTAAAGAACTTGTGTGTGTCATTTTTGAATCCTTGACATGATCTACAACTTAAAAAAATGCAGCAGAATTAAAATCATACCATTGTTAATAAATATTTCTATGGTTTATATTTATTAATTAAGCTGAATAGTAAAAAGCTTAGTGTCATAATTTTATGAAAAGAGAGGATTGGAAACTAAACATCTTATCTATCAGATATGAAGATAAAGTAAATTTTTATGTAATACTATAGTCGAAGCATTCAGTGTTGCCTGAGAATTAGATACAATTATTTTTAAAACAATCACTTAATGTTAAAATTTAATGGATTGTTTTAATAGAAAAATATTTTTATTTAAGCATGGTTTCTGTAGAAACACATCTTGCACCAATGAAAATCATATTTTTGCTGTTTATTTTTTTATTTTTCTTGTACATTTTTGCTTTTATGAGAAAGAGTATGTAGACTATTTCAATCAGATAAGAATTAATGTAGAATATTAATCTAGCAATAAAATTTGCTGCTGTTTATAAAAGTTCTACAAATAAAATTTAAAACTGAAATAGCCGTAAAAAACTATTTTCATAGTTTTTTTTTTAGTCTTTTGAGACAGTGAACTTGTTTCAAATTTACTATCTGAAAAACCACATGAAAATATGGTTATGAAAATATAATTTTTATCACTTTTTAAGTACATGAATTCTTATTGGGTTTTGAGTACTAATAAAATTTTGAGACAAATTTTATATTTGAACTCATTCATTTTAATTCTTTTTACCTCTATGTCCTTGTTGTTGTACATTTCTGTGTTTATACTGTCTTCTTGGACCTTGTTTATTTGTAGGACTTATTATACTGGTATAGTTTCTGATTAGCAAAGAGAGATGATCTTAGTCAAAACAAAATACTTTTATTTTCACCAGGTGAAAATAAAGAATGTATAAATATGTATAAGTCCTACTAATAAACAAGGTCCAAGTAGACAATCATTGATTTTAAATTTTCTGTCTCATCATTTTCCCCAAACTGTTGATGTCTCGTTCAGCTTTTTACAGCTAGATTCAAATTGGTAAAATAATAATTTTAAAATGTAATAAAAAATGATCAATGGTAAGATAAAAGAAAATGCTCTAATTTAAAATTAGTTTTTAAAAATAGGCAGATATTACATAAATTAATTGTAGAGGCATTGTAGTATTGTATGAGATATCAAAGATCAAATATCGACACAGGACTTAAAACGTTTTACTGTTTTAGATTTACATTCTGATAATACAATTGATATCTCCTTTAGTCTGTACCAATATATTTTTCTGTAAGAAATTTGATTCTGTAAGATAGACTTAAGATGTACTTGTACCACTTCATTTACTAACATTTCATGTTAGTAAATGAAGCAGTCAATCAGTGAAGCCTATATATCTTTAAAGTAAGAACATAGAAGTGATATATAAATCAAATGCATGAATAGTTTACTTATTTATTCTGCTTATCTATTCTACAACTGTGCCATTTATTCAGAGATTTTACAGTAGATATAATGTCCATTTAGATGAGTTTACAATAGGGGCAAATGAATTGATCTTGAATTGCAAATATGTGGAAAGAATGGTCCACCCTTTGTGTGTGTGTGGAATAACTCGAAAATATGCATCCTTCAAAAAAATCATTAAAAAAATGTTAACCTCAAGGGGGCATTGCAATTTATGAAAATGTGATCAACTTCATTTTCTAAAATGGAAAGCCCCATTTCTTATTGTATATTCTGAATCTTTATCAAAAATAAACAAACTTTTATCTAAAATATTTTTTCAAAAGATGCACTTATCAGAAGTTATGAGTGCTTGGAGTTTTATATAGCCTCCACACTATGCATGCAAAAATTTGTGTATAATTGTGAAATTCACTGAAAAAAAAAGAAGAAAAATTCTAAAGAAATCATTAGGAGAATATTATTATTTAGTGAAGAAGGATAATTAAACCATTCTTTTCCTTCAAATAATGAACTGATACAAAATTGGTGCCAGTGTGTTAGTCATCAAACTTGTGATAAAGAGAAGTCCTTGCTTGATCTTGATTTCACTAAATAATAATAATAATTACATTGATGATGATTTGATTATGATTTTTTTAGTATTTTTCTTCCTTTTTTTTCATTGAAATTTAGAGCTAACCACAAATTATTGCATGCATGATGTGGTAACTGTGTAAAACTTCAAATGCTCGTAACTTCTGATAAGTGCATATTTCAAAAAATGTTTTAGATAAAAGTTTTTTTAATTTTTGATGATGATTCAGAATATGCAATAAGAAATGGCAGTTCCCATTTAAGAAAATGAAGTTCACCCTGTTTTTTTTTTCAATTGTAGTGGCATCTTGCATTTTGTGGTCCCCTCTTAAAGTGTAACATGNCGTCCTTATGTTGTTGGTTGTATTGTTCATAGTGTAGATTTGAGCGGTGGAAATTTAAAAAAATTTCTTGTACTTCAGGTGAGTTATAAAATTTACTACTTGAAATAATTGTTTAATTTTTGGTATGTTATTCTAAAAAACTAATTAATGAAAAAAATATCCCTGTTTTTTTCAATTGTAGTGGCATCTTGCATTTTGTGGTCCCCTCTTAAAGTGTAACATGTTTTTTTTTTTTTTTCTGTACAATGCATATTTTTCAAGTTGCTCCATTGGATTCATTAAAATGGTCCATCTTATACCTACTGATCTTTAACAATGTATCATCTTCCTTTAATTTTCTGTTATAATGAAGAATTTCAAAACTAATAGATTACATCTTTTGAAATATTTGCTTCCAAAAAGACTTCTTTTTTCAACAGTAAGAACAATAATGTGATTTAATGGTTTTCTCTTGTGCTAAACACTTAATTCAAAGCTTTTTGATATAGATTTAACACCAACACTGCCTGATGATGTAGATAGTCTTTCATTTTTAGGTTAAGATAGAGGCGTTGATTAGATTGAAATAAGAAATACTAGGAGAAAGGTATATAGTGCATAGTATTTTCCCAATTCCTTTAGCAGCAAAAATAACTTACAGTACAAATGACTCGTATCATTATTATGTTTCCAACTCAACTTAGAATATTCTTAGATCAATTTATCAACTTTTTGTTATCTGTATTACTGTGACTGAATTTATTAAAGAAAACTATTACTAAATTAAGTTTTTGTAATAGAAAAACTATTAAAAAGACACACAACAAATAAATTTTAAAGAACTTGTGTGTGTCATTTTTGAATCCTTGACATGATCTACAACTTAAAAAAATGCAGCAGAATTAAAATCATACCATTGTTAATAAATATTTCTATGGTTTATATTTATTAATTAAGCTGAATAGTAAAAAGCTTAGTGTCATAATTTTATGAAAAGAGAGGATTGGAAACTAAACATCTTATCTATCAGATATGAAGATAAAGTAAATTTTTATGTAATACTATAGTCGAAGCATTCAGTGTTGCCTGAGAATTAGATACAATTATTTTTAAAACAATCACTTAATGTTAAAATTTAATGGATTGTTTTAATAGAAAAATATTTTTATTTAAGCATGGTTTCTGTAGAAACACATCTTGCACCAATGAAAATCATATTTTTGTTGTTTATTTTTTTATTTTTCTTGTACATTTCTACTTTTATGAGAAAGAGTATGTAGACTATTTCAATCAGATAAGAATTAATGTAGAATATTAATCTAGCAATAAAATTTGCTGCTGTTTATAAAAGTTCTACAAATAAAATTTAAAACTGAAATAGCCATAAAAAACTATTTTCATAGTTTTTTTTTTTAGTCTTTTGAGACAGTGAACTTGTTTCAAATTTACTATCTGAAAAACCACATGAAAATATGGTTATGAAAATATAATTTTTATCACTTTTTAAGTACATGAATTCTTATTGGGTTTTGAGTACTAATAAAATTTTGAGACAAATTTTATATTTGAACTCATTCATTTTAATTCTTTTTACCTCTATGTCCTTGTTGTTGTACATTTCTGTGTTTATACTGTCTTCTTGGACCTTGTTTATTTGTAGGACTTATTATACTGGTATAGTTTCTGATTAGCAAAGAGAGATGATCTTAGTCAAAACAAAATACTTTTATTTTCACCAGGTGAAAATAAAGAATGTATAAATATGTATAAGTCCTACTAATAAACAAGGTCCAAGTAGACAATCATTGATTTTAAATTTTCTGTCTCATCATTTTCCCCAAACTGTTGATGTCTCGTTTAGCTTTTTACAGCTAGATTCAAATTGGTAACTGTTTAACCAAACCAATTTTGAGGCAAGTGGACAAAATATTAAAGCTCATCATTTTCAAAAATTCATTCTAAATATTTGTGCTTGTTAAGAATGTGCAGCTTAGTTCTGATTTTGCACTATATGATTTTGATTACACAGTTGTCTGGTAGTGCAAAACTATGCAATCTTGTTGGTTTGATAGGCAGCTTCTTTTGGATAGGAAGTGATGTTTTCAACAAAAACTAGTCATTGGTTTCCTTTTGGATGAGAGGATAATCCAATCAAGGGTGATCATACATAATTTGTGCTTGTTAGTAATACACTAGTAATTCTCCATTTTGAATGTTTCACTCTTGTTTGTTACATACAGCCTTTTGCAGATTGGGATGGAGTTTATTTGACAAAAAGTAGGTATTGATATTCTGGCTGAATAGATGGTCCCTTAAAATTTATATTTGCTCAAATCATGTTTGAGCAAAAGAATAAACAAACATACTTCTTGCATATTAGATTGCACGTAGATAGTATGATAAATATAACACATCTTCAAACCTATAATAAATCAAGCAGAATGGTGTATACTTCACTTTACAAACATTTTCGACTTTCTTCTAAAGTCTGCTTCAGGTTTCGGCTACAATTTTAAAAAAATTGTAGACCTATAAATTTCCACTGTTGTCCATCTGTCTGTCCTTCCTTAATCTCAAGAATGGAGTTAGATAGATGAAAGATGAGACCAGATATGGAGAGCTTAGGGACAGGGGGCACCAATTAACTATATATGAACTTTGGTTTGCATCAGAAGTCATATTATTTCAATTCAAAAATTTTCTCATGAAAGGAGCTAAATAGATGACTGGCATGACTCCATTGCCAGCAGGAAAGTATGATGTACAGGGCAAGACAGTACTAACTTGAGGTGGAAACCATATATTTTAAATGAAATTAATTAAAAATATGATTAAAAATTGCAATCTGGCATTGTGACAATGTCAAGTAAATAATTGCTTATAGGTTTGAAAGTGTGGTTTTTTTAATTTGATATCATACAATTTGTCATATAGACAAAGTTAGATTGTATGATATCAAATTTTTGAAGTAAGAATATCAGCAATGATGAGAAAAGAGTTAATTAATTGATTCACATAATCTAGATATTTGCAAAATATGATAAAGGCCAGCAAAATGAAATAAGGGATTTAACTAATTTTTAAATTTAGAATTTAAAAAAAGCTTGTTAATATGATAAAAAAAAAATTATTCATTAAAAAAGTAAATTAAAATGTTAATAAAATACATAAACACTTTTTCAAGAAATAGCTTAATTTAGCAACTAGATGAACTTTATCAGTTGTAAACTTCCTAATAATCAAATATAAAATATTTTATCTATAATGTAATATTGATTTACAGATAGCAGCTTCTGATAATTTATTATGTAAATAATTTGCTAAATTTAACTGCCTGCACTCATATATTAAAGAAAATAACATGTTAAATTACTGAAGTATGTAATGAATTATCTTAAATTGTAAAATCATTTAAGTTTACTCAAGAAAATTAATTATTTTTTCATTTTGAATAGAGTGACAGATAATCCTACAATATACAGTGGTACCTCAGGTTACGAACGCCCCAGCATACGAAATTTTCAGGATACGACATGAAATTCGGACATATTTTTGCTCCACGATACGAACAAAAACTCACCATACGACGTTACATTAGTTCGCATTTTTCATTTGTTTTTCTTACTACAGTTATTTTTTTNTGCTTTATTATTTTTTATACTCGGAATAATTGTATAAGTATTAATACTTTTTTAAAATTTAATAATTATTTTACTCTAAATGCGATAATTTTAATCAACTTGCCAGACGATCGACGTTTTATATTTTGTATCCGGTGAGTTGGCATCACTGTAATTATCAGATAACAACATGGCGCCCGCATGGAGTGAAGTCTCATGTGTTCGAGAGGAAAAGCGGTGCGAATTAATATTATCCGGTGCGGCCGTTTCGAAAAAGATCGAAGAAGAAGGTTTAGACCTAGAAATTTTTACTTTAAATAATTTAAATTTTCTAGAAATAAGTCACACGTGCTTAATTACACTACCCGACGAAATAATCAATTTAACTAATTTGACAAATTTCGTCCTTCGCGGCAATTGGTTGAAGGAATTGAATGAAAATTTGTGTAACTTAACCAAACTGAAGTTTTTGGATATTTCGGAAAATCAAATAACTCATTTACCTCAAGATATTAATAAATTAGTTTCTCTTCAAACTTTGAACGTCAGCGCGAATAGTTTGACAAATTTCCCACCTTTAAGTAATTTAACAAAATTATCGACTATAAATTTCACTAAAAATCAATTTGAAAACTTTCCTCTCGAACTCTGTGATTCAGCACTGGCGCATCTGTCTGAAGTCATCGGAAGTAACAACAATATTGTAGACATTCCATCTGAAATTGAAAATCTCGTCTCTCTAAAAACTTTGGATCTTGGAAATAATAAGATCGTCGAAGTGCCTGGTGAACTTTCGAACTGTTCTAAATTAAAAGAACTTAATTTAAAAGGTAACCGCATCAAAGACAGAAGGTTGGGGAAGTTGGTCGATCAGTGCCATACTAAGCAAGTGTTGGAGTATGTGAGAAGTCACTGTCCCAAAAAAGGAAAAGAGAATAACTTAACAACACAATCTACTAAAGGAAAAGCAAAAGGAGGAAAACAAAAGAAATCCATCCAGAAAGAAGAGGTATCAAATTTTATATTAAGTTACTGTTGGAAGATTTTATGAATGTTGTTGTTCATTGGCTGCGTTCGGCAGACTCAACAGTTGTAACTGAGCAAATTGGTAGCCTTTACGTAGCAACCTGGATCTGCTGAATGACGAGTAACATTGTGTTGGAACAAAAAGCCTCGTTGGTCAGTTTCGGATAGCGTAAATGAAAGACGTTACCAAATGTGACAAAACACTAAACATTCTGAAAGAATGCTACTGTAGAAAGCATTCAGCAGAAAAATAACTTGATGGCTCTGGAACTTTTAAGTCTGCTGAATGCAGCCATTGAATCTTCTTGGGAAGCTTTTCTAGACCTGTGATCTGCAATGATGGGACAGATGGTCTGCAGACTTGAATTAATAGATTAAAACTTTGTTCAATGTTGGTTTGTTTTTAACAATTCCCTTCCAATTCAATTAATTATGTTTCCGTTGTCTTTATCTTTAATATAGTGAAGCCCAAGTTGGACCGTGGACCTAAGACCTGTCTTTCTTTCTATCTTTCTGATACATAAATATACACGACCATTGAAACCTGATACGTTAAGCTAATACATCTACAACAGCCGTAAATGATCAGGCTATATTTTGGATAAAGTGCCAAATTCATTTCTAATTTATAATTATCCAAAATATAGCCTGATCATTTATGGCTGTTGTAGACGTATTATCTTTCTGATACTTTTCGGTTAATGGGATGCCAGCTGATACATATGGCAATGGGTGAGATTTGAGCTCTAAATGAGGGTTTCACCCCACCCGCAGAATTGCTGACCCTTCATGAGATATTCGTTTCTGAAGATTGGTTTTTAACACGTATTGATCTACTGTCTTTTCTACCTGCTTTGCATCTAGATGTGTGCCTCGATGCTCACTATTGCTTGCACCTTGGTGTTCAGGTATGGGTGAGCCCCACATCCTCCTAAAACTATATAACGTTGAGTACTCTCAAGTTGAGTGGGCTACTCAAAGCTGGCATGGCTGTCGCTTGTGCTAAATTGTTAAACGTGGTAGTCTTCTGGCATCTCATTAATCAAAAAGAACTGTCTTTCCACCATCCTCTGCAAACACCACTGTTATGTCATCAGTCCTTTATTTGATGGATTAATTTCTGAACTGTTCACTGTAGAAAGCCTAAGCTTTGGGTAACTTCTTCAATTATTCTATATTCAAAAGGAGCATGAAAATTCATATAGAAAGTAAGATTTTAATTAATATGTATTTAAAGTTAGACTTAAGTTGAAACCGAGTTGTTTAACTTCATTAGGCTATGTTCCATATATACAGTAGAGCTTTGATTATCTGAATATCAATCAACTGAAACATCAATTAACTGAAAGCTCTCCAGTCAGCAAATTTAAATTTCTGTTAGTGCTGTGGTGCAGCAATATTTGGCTATATCTTGGGTTACTTCAATATTGTTTTTGTTTGTGTGTGTGTTTTAGCTAGCAGCACTGGCGCAATCATGAGAGGGTACTTAAGGACGTGGCAGGATTTGCATGAATTTCAACATGGTATTTAAAACATGTTAGATTTATTATGTCAGAAATGGCAGAGCATCCCAAATGTTGGTAATATCCACATAGGTTTTTAAAAATATCAGGCCTATGTAACTTACTGGTTTGTAGAATTCTTTCAGACATTTTTCTGGTCCTTGGGCTTAAAAAGGTTGAGAAATGCAGTCCTAGTGGATTTTTTGTGAAAGTTATGCAATTCAGTTCAATGGAAATGAATGATGTGATGTTCAATTTATACTGTATATGTATACCAGAATTGTAATTAAAGTATCCTTTTCAGTGCTGTCTTGAAAAAGATTTAGCAGGCCAAATGCAACTAAATTTGGAATAGTAACATTTTGGGATAGGCAGAAGACATTTCTGTGAAAAGGAAAAAAGTAGCACCAAAACTCACTGTGATACTTTTTTGCACTACAAGTATCATTTTAATTTTATAAGCTATTCAAACTATCCAGAAACCTTGAGATGTGGGAGATACTGCTCAATGCAGTCCTCATTCTAAAGGTTAAAACCTGAAGCTGGTGAACAGTGTGTTCAGCAATCAACTGTAATAGATCCTCTGTTCAGGTTACCTAAAGTCTTTCAGGTTACCAAATTTGCAATATGTTCTTGATAAACCACACTTTTTAAGTGTCTCAACAAAATTCATACATATTAAGATCAAAAGTGCCATAATGGTGAATTTTGATGCCAATTTTTTATGTTTAATGTCTTCTATATGTTCTAATATTTGGTTGCATTCAGTCTAGTAAATATCTGTAGACAACATTGAATTCTGGTACTTTAATTGTCTAGTATACTAGAGATTCCATCATGACCAATTTTGATGATGCAATTCTAATATTTCTAACTATTTTGCGACATTCTTCACATTCATATTGGCAATTTATGGTTATTTTTTTTTTTTAAATATAAAATA
>NW_019384970.1:0-8377 GCF_000671375.1 Centruroides sculpturatus | reverse complement strand
AAATTATAAATTAATTTTTTGAGAATATTGTACACACACACACACACACACACACACACACACACACACACACACAGTGTATGTATGTGCATATACTGTTCTATATATATATATCCTAGTCTATCATGTATGTGTATATATATATATATACATGATAGACTAGGATACATTTAGTTTCAAAGTAACACCTATAAATTTATTAATAAATTTTGATAACTTTTCAGTTTCATATTAACTCAGTACATAAGGATAAACAAACTCAAATTATCTTAAATTAAATATTAATGATAAATATACAATTTTATTGTATATTAAAATATATATTAACAATATATAACAACAGATTAGAAATAAAAATAAGTAAATGACATTTAAATTATGAAATTTTTAAACATTTTCAAGTAATTATTACTTAAAAAGTAAATTTAAATATATTTTAATTGTAAACAGGAGAATTGAATATACTGTATTTACTCACATATAAGATGAGGTTTTTATTCATTTTTCACTGCTTCAAAAATCTAGGTTGTCCTATATGTGCAAGCAAAAGATTCTTTGTGTTTTTGCAAATAATTTTTGTGAACCATGTATTTGCATTTTTAACCAGATGCTTACCCTCTTGTATTTAAAAACATAAGTATTTTATCTGGGTTGTTTGAATTATTCTTGTGTATTGTCAGAAGTAAAGATGAATAGCAATAGGGAAAGCAAAGCTTTTGAATTGAATTCCAAAATCACACAGGAGCTGGATATAAGTTTTAATTCATTCTCACGTGAAAACAGATGATTATTCAGAAATTAGAATTCAGAGAAACTCATAAGTGTAATTGATAGAGAGTGGATTTGACTGTTAAGAATTGACAAAAAAGTTCCCGATTGTCCAGCTTTACATGAAAAAATTATGTTGTCGATTTTACAAGATTTTTCCTTGAAGTTTAAAATGCCAGTATTTTTTGCAGGACAGTGTGTGCATTTACGTGCATTTGATATTTTACTTGTGATTAAATGAAATAAAATTAAAATTTTATTAATAAATCTAATTTTCTTTATTTTGATCTTTAGTCACTCCTCGTCTTATATGCGAATAAATACAGTACATTATTCATTTAATAAATTTTGATAAGAATTTTTAACAGGGTAAAAGTTTGCTCAGTGTATTTGTAATTGTAGCATGTAAATGAGATTTATTAATCTAGTTTAAATTTATGAACATTTATTTGTATATATTTACTGTCTCGAGATATTGTATGTTGTGTGAAAATGGGGTTTTAAGCTAAATACACTTTGATATGAAAGGTCCATTTATACACAATATTGCACAATGTTGGAATTTGAAAATTAATTAAAAATCATTTTTGTATTAATAATTTTATATGAAGTGTTAATAAGTTTAAATATCCTACATTATTTTATTGTTATATATGATTTAATTATTTTAAAGTTTTTGTCAAAAATACTTCATAATTTATTTTAATTAGACAAAATTACATGATACTGTCTGTGAAAAAAGAACATTGGCAACAATAGCTACACATGATCTTAAAAAAATACAAGGAAATATTAAGTATACTGCAAAACAACCTGAAGAGATTAAAGTAAGTAGTAATTTGTTTGTTACTGCTGTTTACTATTTATTTTAGTAATGCATTTTTTTCATTTGTTTAGTTGGCTCCACTTGGAAGAAAAAATGAGATGTCTGCTTTTGCTTTATATAATCAACTTTCAGATGAAGCAGAAGCTTTAAGAAAAGAGAAAAAAAGAAGTACATATTCAGGAATTCATAAGTAAGTAAATTTAATAACTGTCAAGGTACTATGGGTTATTTTTGAAATACAAAATTTATTCCAGTTGAAAATATGGAAATATTGTTTGAAATAACAATAAAATTCCTGTAATCAGTAGAAGCTTTGTGACTAAAATTATTTCTTTAATATATTTCATTAATCTTACTTAATTTGTTATAAACAAGTGATTCAGAATGATCAAACGACATTATTTTCAAGAAAATAAATAAATCAGTTAAAAGTTGAATATGATTAAAAACATATTAGAAATGTAAAGACAGAAATAATTTGTTTAAATTATGTTTTAGGTATTTGTATCTTCTGAAAGATAAATCAACTTATCCATTTTTATTGGATGAAAGTGGGCAGGTTATCTCATTTCCTCCTATTACGAATTGCAGTGGGACAAAGGTAAACGAAGAAACATCANTATATTAAAATAAGAATAAATACATTTTAATTAGAAAATTAATTACCAATTCTTCAAAATTATAAAATTAATAATTTGTTAAAAGACAAAGATTAGTAGTCAAAAATCAATTACTCTTAATATAATTTTTATTATATTAATTCTAAAAGTATTTACAGAAGACACTTTCAAAATAAACATCTGAAGCTACACATTTCTGCTAAGATTTTTATCATTGTTAAAACAGTCTTTTGGCCAATTATGTATTATCTGCTGTTTTGCTAGATATTCACTAAGGGATTGTCATAATGGAGAATCCAGCTTTTTGCTTGTCCAAGATAAGGCAACTTGCATCTTACTCTATTACTGAGGCAACTAAAAATGTCAGTTATCACTTCTTTTAGTCTAATATAAGGTACAAACTCTTAATGTACTCACCAGACCTTTCACATCAAACAAGTGCTGAAATAATTGCATTAATTAAGAGAGATACAGTAGAATCAATTATCCGAAACAATTCGGGACTGAGATTGTTTGGATAACTAACTGATCAGATACGAAAAAATATATTAACCTATCCCATGTTGAAATTTTTCTCCATTATGTGTTGCTTTGCATTGAATTTTCATTGATGTTAAGCCTAACAAAAAATTTTTTAAAATAATAATCGTGGCTATTGTATCATTAAAAATTATTTCTTTATTTTGCACAAACAAAATAAATATATTGAAAAATATAAAACCAAAAAAATATATATTTTGGAAGTTAATCTAGTATCATAAATGTTCTGGTTCAGTACAACACACAGTCCTCAGAAAAACACCACACAAAACAAGCAAACTCACCACTCACAATGGGGAAAAAAGCCTTGTTCAAATACTGGTGTGTCCTTAAGTACCCTCTCATGGTGCTGCCAGCTAAAACATGCACACCAACAAAAATAATATTGGAGTAGCCCAAGACATAGCCAAATATTGCAGCACCACAGCACTAGCGGAAATTTGAATTTTCCAACTGGAATGCTTTCGGTTAACCGATGTTTTGGTTGATCGTATTCGGATAATCAATGCTCTACTGTAATGCAGAATGGACAGCAAGATTATTTCAATAAATGACATGAATATTGGTCTCATTAGTGTGTAGATGCTGAAGATGCTTATTTTGAAGATGGACTTCTATAAATACTGGTATTATTAATACAATAAAAGTTCAATTTATTTTTGATTCTACCCTGTACAAATGAAATTGTATTTGAATGGTTGGTTATTTTATCAGATGAAGTGTCATTTTTACAAAAAATTGCTGTTTATAGCTGCCAAATGTAACTATAAATCAGCAATTTTTTAAGTTTATACTCGGATCTAACAAATACTACATAGCTAAATCCGTAAAAGCTGCTAATTGTTTTAAAAACTTTACATTTTAAATATTTCTGAAGAGTCAACTTCAGTTACTTATATCACTTCGATCAAGTAACTTTGTATCTATATTACTAAAATAGGTGTCATAGTACTTTAAATTGCAAATTAGTAATTAAAAATCAATGATTATGGGAAACTGTTGAAACCATATGACAATATTTTTAAAACTATTTTCAATTTATGGATGTTTAGAAGTATGTGGACTAGAAAAAGTTGAACTTCTATTCTATCTTATTGACGTTCACTAGAAATTCATTAATCCAAATTGTGACTATCCCACAATTTTTCTGGATCCAGATAATTAAATAAAATTTAAAAGCACATTAATTTTTTTATAAGTTCAAATATTGGACATTGTTAGTTTTTTCATGAAATGAAAGCTTCAATTCAGTGGCAACAACTTCACTTACAAATTGTTACAGTATCAATATAATAATGAAATTTTATTCCTTGTGTGTATAATTCTGATCCAAAAGAGAGAATGCTAATAATTTTTAAGGAGACAGGTGTTCTTGAGATTTATCTACGGGTATGTTCATAAAGTCAAACGAGTTAAATGCATTTACTACTTCTTGAAGAACTTGTTGCTGTCTTGCTCAGTGTGCATGCTCTGTGGTGATGACATTTTGAATAAAATTCTAACAAAGTTTACGAAGGAAACAGTTAGTTTACTTTGTTAAGAAAATGATGCCCAGCAATATCAATATTTCTAAATCTACTCAAGTGTTTAAATTGTGAATTGAAAGGGGAAATGATTACTTCGGGTGGACAGTTATTTCTATCTAAGAAAAATATTTTGGATAAGGCTGCACTAGCAACATTCATATTTTTGATTGTAGAAACAGCCATTTCGTTAGACTTTTCGACCGATTCATTTATAACAAAATAAGAATAACAATGACATCATTCTCATTTAACTCTTTCGATTTTACAAATGTACTGTATATATCATTGTCAGATCCAAACTTAATGAAATTAGACTGAAGTGTAAAAAAATAAGGAACTTTTACCAGTTTTATTTGAATAACAACTGTTGCTGTTTTAAACTGAATATTTTTCTTGTGGTTACTGTTAAATAACAGTTATTTCTTTTGTACAGTACATATCCATTTGATTTTCATTATTAATAAACTATTGAAACATTTATGAAAATTTGATTTTTAAAGCAAATTGTACTTGAAGTGGCAACTGGTATCTTTGTGTGTAATATGTTAATTTCTCTGTACCAGTAATAAGGAAACAGTTTTTAAAAAAAATACATGTATTGCTCACTAGTAGCCAAGTGGATAAAATCACTGACTGCTTAGTTGGTCCCAGGTTTGCATTGATAAGCAGGCTGGCTTTGTGGAGCTTTCTAGTTTTTTTGGTAACACCTAAATAGAGCTGGATTCCCATAGCAAATTGTCTATGTTGCATTACCTTATTTCATCAATCCAATCCTACTTTACATTTTACATAAATCTTAATTTCATTTAATTTTTCATTGTTTTCATAAGTTATCAGAAGTCCTCAAATAGATATTCCCCAGTCCCCATCAAAGAATGACATGCAGCTACTACTGTTCAAAAGTGGTTATTATTCAAATAAAATTGGTAGTTAAAAAAAAGTTTAAAATAATTTGTAAACATTTTAATTTTGAGGTAATTCAAACTGAATGAATAACACTTAGTTTGGAACATGAAAAACGGAATATTATTTTGTTTAATGCATAATTTTTTATATACATTAAGATTTTATTGATAAAATATGTAATGTGTTATTTATATTACTCTGAAAATCTATTTATCTGCAATAGTCAATTTTTCAAAATTTTGGATTGTCTAGATTTTCATTTTAATCTGGACTAGATTAGATCCATATAAAAATTTCTAATGCATTTCCATTCAAATAGATATTTATAAATTTAAAAAATATTTAGTTAACAAATTTAATTATATTTCTTTTATAGGTTTTTATTTTTTCAATAGTAACTTATTATGAGATGTAAGGCATATGATTTGTTTTTCTTATAGATATCTGAAGAAACATCAGATATGTTTTTTGAAGTAACTGGTAATAGCCTCCCAGCATGCAAAAAGGTGATGGATAGTTTATTATATGAAACTTTAAAGTTAGGTTTGGGAAATAAAAAGCTTGACGTGAATGGTAGCACAGAAATTGAAAACGAAAGTTCAAATTTAAAATCCTTAATTATTGAACAGATGAGAGTTGTAGATGAAGATGGAAATTTAAAAGTTGTCTATCCTTCAAGAACTGATTTAATCTTTGAAGACATCAATGTTGTTAGAGATTAATCCGAAACATAAAATTGTTGACTACTCTGTTTTGAGCATGACTTTGCTTTTATAAATGAAAATTCATTTGTATAAGTCATAACTACTGAGATTGATCATTTAGCACTTGATTTAAATAAATATTTGATAAATTTTAAGTTTGGTTGAAATAATAATGAAAAATTACACATCTGAAGTATGATTTCTAACATTTCATCCATTGATTAATATATTTAGTACTGATTTTGCATTATATATCATAAAAATAATAAAAAGTTTAAATGTCGATTTAGCCTACAGTTTAAGTACAGTTTAACAGAATTTTGAATTAAAATTAAAATGTATCAAATATTTCTTTATATGTTTGGTCTAAAATTATTTTTCATTACAACTTTCAGCATTTAGCAGATGATAAGAATAAAATTTGGTGATTAAGAAAACTGTTTCAGATATTTTTTTTAATACTAAATTAAATATTTAAAGTATCTGTTGTTAATATGATCTTGGAAAAGTTTTATTGTTGAGTTTTACAAAAACATACTTTCTCATATAAATATCTAGCCTGATCTAGTATTAGTTTTTATCAAATTTTAATACCCAAGAATAGACAAGAATTTTTAATTTAAAAAAATCTTAATTTAGTGCTATGTAAATGTTACATTTAAGGATGAAGCTTAGAAACAAAAGCATTTGAAATTTATTCAAAGAACATTGAAATTAAAGATGATTTATCAAACTGTACAAATAGTTATTGTATTTTTATTTTTCATTTTTGATTCTCTCTTCCCTTCAGGCACTGAGGGATCTTTTTAATCAATCAATCATACCCTTCATGAGTTTGGCCAAGTCTGCAATGGACATGGCAAGGTAGTGGGGTCTGCTGATCAATTCCTGGGGCTGCCTGCCTGGATTCAGTTCAAGGTTTTTCAGAGAGGCAGACTTGACACCTTTCCCACTCAGCCATATGGCTGTGATTTTAAAGATGCTCTATTAATACAATACTAATCAGTATGAAGATTAGAAAGATATTTTATAAACATATTGTTAAAATTAAAAGGATATATTTCATTGTTCAAATTTTATATGAACAAAAAAAAACATTCAAGAAGTTTTAGGGTTTCAACAACATTTGTATAATGTTACTTTTAACTGACAAAATCTTAAATTATTTTAGTTTTTGAGATTGGATGTCAAATTTTTTGATTCCAGATAAAAATCTGTTTAATATGATCAGAATTATTTATAATTTATAAATAAATTAGATATAGTTAAAAGTATAAAAACATTATATATCTTGCAGGCAAATATAGAGTAGGATCTGGTTTTACACCAGGCTATTATATGCAGATGGATTTTATTTTCAGGATCAAAAGTAAAATGAATGGTGATAATGGGTTAACTTCTAATGATAACTCTTGATCCTTGGTTATAAATATGGATGTTAGTACCATCAAATTGCCTCTTAACCCACAACCATATTTGGTAGTGGCAATTTTTTGCACATATTAGTTTTTTGTGCGTTGCCAAATTGAGTTACTTAACTGTGCTTCCATGATAACCTCATGCTACATGCTATCCAACTGACTAAAAAGTTTGATCAAAAAAGTTTCTGCTTACCATAAGGCTCTCAAAAAACTGATGCAAAAAATTGCCATCTTACACGTGATGTCAATTTTTCCTTATTGTCACAGAACTGCATGCATAATGCAGAGGTTTTTCACACTGATGTCATGGAGGTCTCTCAATTTCTGCAAGAGGTCAACATGATGTCATGTTTGTCAGCTATGCACAATATGACCTATATGATCTCCAAGTTGATACTGCTGGTACACCTTGAGCAATTGTCTCCAAGATAGTTAAAGGTCGTATCACCCCAGACTATTTAAATGGTTACGGATTTTATTTCATGCCTGAAATATAGAAAAATCATTTTTGGACCTTCAGTGCCTAGCATTCCTGTCATTTATTTTCAACTGAACTTGATGGACATTAGCCCACACTATTGCAAACTTTGAAAGCCTCTATAGGAGCTCAGTCAAGGACATTGTTCTATAAACAAAATATCTCATTGAAATTTGGCATGTACAGAAAAGATACATTACAGGATTTTTCAGAATTGTCAAATTTGAACAGCAGCAAGTACAGTACATGCAGATCACTTATGCTTGAAAAACAGTGGAAAATTGCCACCTTGTACAATTGATCCTGTAAAAAACTTTGTGATCATGGGTTAAGTGAGTTAATCAGAACTGATTCTAACCCTTTCTTTACCACCGGCGTAAAAATACGCCGGAGCGTACACCGTAATTTTTAATGCTAATGTTTAATTAAACATAAAAAATACTTTAAACTGAAAAAAAACGAAAAAAATGCGTTAATTTTGAAGAAAAAGCTTCAAACTTTAATTTCCTTTGTCTGGTCTTTCTGTGAAATATAACACCGATGAGTTATTGTTTACACAGCTGGGTGACCTTGAACACAGCTGGAGTC
>NW_019384969.1:420521-436959 GCF_000671375.1 Centruroides sculpturatus | reverse complement strand
ACGACAATTCTTTTAAATTAATTATTTTAAAAAATAAATAGTCGATTATACTTGAAATGGATTAGTTATTTAAATACTGTCCAATCAAGTTTTGCCACCTGACCCCGTTGCCGGTTCAATCAGAATGTACTAGAATTAAAGGAGACGTGCATGTCTCTCGTTCGACCAGACTTACGTGAATATTCAATTAATATATATATTTAGTTGTACTTACAGAAAAATCAGGTATATAATTCAAGTAAGAAAGTATATTTTATAGTTGATAGCTGACTTTTTTTATTTTTAAAGTTTATAGATAGGTTATATTGTATGTTATGTTAGCATGAAAGCTGTAGCAGATGTATATATTCTCTGGATTTATTTGGAATAATGATAAGTTATTGCATGCCATTTTGTTTGAGATTGAGACTTTATAAATCATTCCTTAAAATTAATTTTTACTTTAAAGTAGTTAAATTGGCATAAAGAGATCATATTTAAATAAATTACTTTTCATTCAAAGTTTTTAAATAATTATAATTATTTTTAGTAAGTAAATATAAAAATGAAAATCATATTATACATTTTTTGGGAAAATTATCTGGTAATACCAATTGTTTAATTAATGAATGACTGGTTTGATTGATTATAATGAAGAGACCAATTGAATTTAATCAAATTTAATGTGTAATATTTGGCTGCAATAAAAAAAATATGACATACAAATAAATTAGCTTTTTTAAGAGTAAAAAGTAATTTTTTTGTTGACACTTCTGAAGACATAGATATCATCAGAAGCAATTTAATTAGCATGTAATAAATGTTACTCAGAAGCATCTTTTACATCTTAAACTGTTTTTTTATTTTGTGAAATATAACCTATGGCAGGAGTGGCGAACTCTCCAGCCTGTGTGCCATATAGTAAGCATACTTAGCTTTAAAGATGTTTATGTATGCCAAAGTTTTAGACTTCAAATATGCTTTAATTAGGATAAATGCAAAAAAGCTGATTGAAAATGACAGATAGTAAATTGAAATCATATGATAATCATCTGGCTCATAACTTATGTGCCACTTTCAGCACACATATCATAGGTTTGCCAACTCTAACCTATGGTATGTATGTATTAGTTTGTTTTTTAAGCTTGATGCATTATGTTTTGAAGATAATTAATGTTTATTCATTTTATAAGTAATTAAAAAACTATATGAAATGTTACTTAAAATATGGATTGTTGAATATTTTAATAATTATAATTGCAATAAAAATGATCGGTTAAAGTCCAGATGCGTGTACTGTCATGGCAGCTCATCTCTGATTCCAGCAAACAAAAGAAAGGAAACAGTGGGGACGCACGTTCTAACCTAACCTAACCTATTCTAATAAATTACCATAATTATTACCAACCAAATTATTAGAATAGGTTAGGTTAGAATGTGTGTCCCCACTGTTTGCTGAAATCAGANACTTCAACAAAAATTCCAAATGTGGTGAAGGCCAAAAACATTTTGGAATTTTCATTGAAGTTCTGTTACTGGATAAAAGGTTTTGTTTGTATTTAATTAAATACTCCAGTGATTTGTGAAGTTACAATAAGTAGAACACATTTAAACAATAACAAAGCCCAATTTTCTGATATCCAATATCTACAAGCTGGATTTTCCCAAGTAGATGACTTGTAGGTATTTGGATAAATAGAATAGTAGAATATTTATATTATATTTTTGTCTACTTTGGACGTTGTTATGAACTAGGACTTGTTTTATTGAGGAAAGAGAGAAACACAATTTCCAATTAAAATATATTAATATTATAAGAATAGTAGAACTTTCTCAAGGGCATTATTAAAATTTGCTAGGTTTTTGTAAGTTTTCTAATTTTCAAAAGTAGTTAGTAAATGATGAATCATTCATTGGGGTAGGTTGTCTTCAAATTCTAATGTTAGAACAAAGTATGGAACAAAAAACAAAATAATAATGAAACCCTTAAATTTTACATATTCTCAATTTAGATGACATTAGTTTTGAGGTATTTATACATTGTATGTTTAGTTATTGCAATAATTTATTTTAAAAAATAAGAATCACCCAAAGCAATATTTCATAATCTGATGCTGCTAACAAAATAAAGACAAAGAAAGAACCATTACAGAAAACTAAATTACACATCAAAATGCGTTAGCCACTTTTTAATGTTTTATTTCAGCAAGTGTGTGAAATAGGATACTTGCATTGTGTCCATCAACCAGGCTCTGCATTTTTTATGTAAATCACATCATTGGATGGAGATCATGGGCTAATTCTACCCCATTTATAGCCAACTACAAGCTTTCTGCAGTTACTTCTATCCTGTCTAATTCTACAAATTGACTCCTCCTGCTCTTGATGTCATTCCTGTATGAAGTTGGCTACATTGGTGGCTATGGCTCTATTCATCAGATTCTGTTATTGCGGCACCTTTTAAGAAAAGTTTTTGTGCTAAGTATTTTAGCCGAAAACAAAAGTCAGATTTTAAAAATGGTGTTTAAAAAATTAATATGCTGAAATATGTAATATATATATATATTTAGCGCAAGTTCATGCATAAAGATTTAGCTTAAAAACAGGCATTCTACCTAGTAAAAAAAACTTAGCATTTCGTTGACAACTATGTACAGTATTGTCAACAAATATGAACACAATTGGGTTAAGCTTAAATATGGCAACGATTTCACAAATAATTTGCTCTTTAAAATCAAGCTATATAATCTAAAATTCTAATTTGATCTTCATAAAATGATAAAAATGCATTATTAATTACTAAACATTTTTAATAACTGAAAATAAAATAAAATTTTATTCAATAATTTAAATAAATCTTTTGTTGTTACAGCTATTTTATCATCTATATTAATATATATTTCAAGTTTAAATTAGAATCAGAATTGATATTAATATCATAACATAATGCCAAATTGTAAGATGATAAACTATTATAGAAAATTACATCACCTCTTATAAACCTGTTTAAATGAAACTATTGGTTGTTTCATTTGAAAAATTTTACATATTTGATTTGAAAGATTTTGCATATGTTATGTAAAATTTGGGTTAAGTTTGACTTAAGTATGAAGCTAATTCTTCATCACAATTTGCAATTTAAAACTACATCTGACAACAAAAATTTTTAATTCTTAACTGTGAAAATACAGAATTAGATTCTTCCATTTTCAAATGATCTCTTATTTAGTAGTATCAATAGAAATAAGTTTTATTATTTACACTCAACATTTCCAAAATTTATAAAATATCTGAATATTTAAATTTTTTATTAATGTAAATTAGAAAAAATTTACAAAAAATTAATAACAAATGTCTTGCTTAAACATTGTTATTAAGTAAATAAAATTAAATGAACTAATTAATGGTTTATGCTTTTGTGGATTTTTAAAAAATATTACAATATGATTGTCATCTTGAAATATAGCTTAAAAGAATAATCCAAAATACATCCTTGTTATATTGCTCATTCATATATATCATGCTTTTTTTTGAGTTTTCTACATATAAAAGCACCTCAGCCAATAATTTTTTTAAAAATCAGTTGCCATTGAATTCTAATGGCAAAAAAATAATACTTTATTTCACTCATTGATCTTGAAACTACCATTGTATGAAATACGACCAACAAAAAAAGCAAGTTGGCATGGAGATTGAAATAAACAAAACAGATGGATAGATATATTGGTTATATTGCACCATCTGATATACTACTAACTTGGTTTGTCTCCCAACATGTACGATATAATGAGAGACTATTGTAATATAATTATCCTAAATTAAAATTTGGCAAATTTATTTGTTTAATCATAAAGATCAAATTAATTTTATCCTGAACTGTTTTTACATCAAATATTTAAAATATATGTAAATTTAAATCTAAGAACAACAAATGCTGATATACAGTATTTCAAAAAACATTTCCCATACTTGCAATGCTAAGTGATAACTTCTGAATAACTTATTCAAATTAACTCATTTACATAATGAAAACAAAAATATAAAGCAGAAAACTGTATGTAATCACTATATTAAAAACACTATTCTAACACCCATAAATTTAGAAAGGATTACTTTTTTAATTTACAAATGTAGATTCCTATGTCAAAGAATCTAACTGACTGTAGGTAATTTAACTCTAAAACTAAAGACAATTTTGCATATCAGTGATCAGCAGTCTCAGCTGAACTCGAAGTGTGGCCATGTTCTCTGGACTTGTTCCTCAAAAATAAAGACATTTATAAAGCCCTTGTGGACTTTATATATAAGATTAAAATTCTCAGATAACAGTGTGCCTGGGGATCTCCTTCATGTAGTAGTCAATGGTACCTCTGCTGTTTGGTTAAGTGGTTACTTTGTTCAGTGGTCTCTGTGGCATCAATTACGGTAGGATTTATTAATTCTTGGGATTGATCTGTTGTATACTGTTCTTCTCATTACATATTTTTACGGGCTTAACTCCATGTCTATTAAGCCATTTGTATGGTTCTGTAAGTTGTCACGTGTTCCTGAATATTTTGTATATACTCATTTGTCGTATTGCTAGATATCTGATTAGCAGCACTGATTGTTGTTTGGGTTCATATATATGGTCCCATCAGCCCCATGCGATCCCCCAACCACTTTTCCTCCTTTCTTCTTTCCTTCATTCCTTTCCTTCCCTCTTCTTCCTTTCCCCCTCTCCTTCTCCCCTCTCTTCCCTCCTTTTACTTTCCGGGCTATGCTGAAAAGCGAGGCCGTCAATACTGTAACTGTATGTTTAAAGTGTAGACTGCAAAAACAGATTGTGAACCTTATATACAGTATGTGATCAAATTTATTATGGTACCCAGCATTAACTGAAGATATTTTATTCAATTCCTTTTCCAATAAACTGGATGAAGACATTAAGAGAGAGGTTCTATATATCAACACACTAATAGCTATATGCTAATATGCTAGTGGCTGGAATGCATCATTAGGGATAATAATATATGGAACACTTATATTTATGTAAAACTCAAAAATACATTTTAGTTCCAGCAGGTAATTTGTACTTCTAAAAATGAAATCTTATGTTGTTCAGCTTTGCGTTCAACAGTGAGCTTAATTTTTTTTTTCATTAAATGTTCATTTCCCTTACGGGGATCAGAGTCATCCTTGTCCCACATCTGTATTACAAGGAGAACGGTTCTTTTTATTATATGTGACATTTAGAATTACATACAATTATTTTAATCAAACAAATAAGTATAACATAATAATTAGAAAACATTGATTTGTCTAACTATATACAAACTTCCGACCACTTGTCGGAAAATAGGCATGGAGAGAAACTTACACTCCTGCCTTTACATAAGAAGTTTTTTCACATAGTTAATGAGGTCGTTTTTAATTTCCCGGTTCCTGATAAGAGTATAGAGTTCAGGCTCTGCCGCAGAATACTGTTAGTAGAGGAGGAACAGTTGGTCTTTCAATTACATATTTCCCGCATTTCATGAAAAGGTGGTCCAGGGTCTGGACTTCCTCACTGCACTCGCAGTGTGCCTTGTCTTTTTTACCAATTCTTTTAAGGTATTCCCCTGTATTGCAGTGGCCAGTATAGATTTGGCTGCTTATATAGTTAATGGGTAGTCACTTGAGGTCGGTCAGCCTTTCGTATAGGTTTGGCAGGAGCCAAAACATGTGCCTGCCTTTTGTCAAGTGTGACCAACGGTCTTGCCAAAAGTCTATTGTTTCTTGTCTTATTTTATGCCTAATGCCCGATATTGGAATTTTATTATATGAGACATCGTTTAATAGTGTGGCCTATTTAGCAAGGGAGTCTGCTTGTTCGTTTCCTTGGTTGCCAGCATGGGCTTTTACCCATTTGAATTGTATATCCATATTGTACCTATTAATTTTTGTTTTAATGTTCAATGCCACAATGTTTGTATCCCTGTATTGTGATAGTGTGCTGATAGCTGCTCTGCTATCTGTGCACGTCAGTATGGGGTCTTTCAGTCCTGAATCTACTATCCAATTTATGGCCCTTTCAATTGCGTATAGCTCTGCTTGGTATACAGAGCAATTGTCACCAAGTCCATACATCTCTTGTCTTATTGTATCTCCATTTTTAGCAGCAACGAAGGCCGCACCAACTTTGCCCTCAATCTTAGAGCTGTCTGTATAGATATGGATTGATCTGTTGTTTTTATCGTCCTCTATTGTAATCCTGATAGCCCTTCTTTGGTGTGGAGCAGGAAGTGTTTCCGGCTTAGGCTTTTGTTCATAATCACTGTTCGTAAGCATGCCATCAAAGAGCTTAATATTGAATCCCTGTCTGCACTGGTGAAGGATGGCTTTCTCTCTAAGAATTAAGTCAATTGGGGGAGTCCCCGCAATAACTAAAAGGGCGTCCGTAGACGTAGTCCTATAGGCAAGGGTTAGCCTTAGGAGGGCTCACCTTTGTGCACTATTCAGCTTTCTTCTTATCACTGCCTTGTTAGCTGCTTGATACCAAGCTGTAGCTCCATAAGTCACTCTGGGCAGGAAAGCTCCTTTATAGATGAGCTCCAGGGCCTCTTTGCCCAGGCCCCAAGACACCTTGGCCACCCTAGCGAGGTTGTTAAATGTTTTCGAGCAGTTTTCTTTTATAGATGTAGCATGGGGAAGACACGTTAACCTATTATCTAGAGTAATCCCTAGATATTTCAGTTGATTTTCTACTTGTATGCTCTTGCCGTTCATTTTAATCACTGATTTTCTTCTATACAAGCTTGGTGTTGATCCTTTGGAGAATATGATTGCCTTTGTTTTCTTTGGGTTGAAGGCCAGTTTGATTTGCCTTCCCAAGTCCCAAATTTTTCCAAGCACTTGTTCACTGGTGGTTTCAATTTGTCTCCTGGAGTTCGCCCCGAATATGACAATCATGTTGTCTGCATATGCAAATTCAACTATATCTGGGCCTTTGTCCACCCGGAGAAATTTATTATAAATTAGATTCCAGAAGAGGGGACCGGAATTTGATCCTTGTGGGCACCCCCTATTTATCGCTCTGCTGACTATTACCGAGTCTGCACAATAGGTGACCCTTTGTAGTCCTTTGCTATGTAATACAAATTTGCAGGGATGGATGCCTCCCTGAGGGAATAGAGCACAAAGGGCCACCATGCATGGTCGAAAGCGCCTTTTATGTCCAGGCTGACACCACAGCAGTATTTCCAGTTTGTAAGAATCCTTTCAATATTGTTGATTACTTTGTAAATAACATCTTCAGTACTTCTGCCTGGCAGAAAACCAAATTACTTTTCACACAGGTAATTACTGAGATAGGTGTGCCTGGATCCATTGACTCACGAGGTGATCTAGCACTTTGCACATCAGCGGCAGAAAGCTGATCGGCCTATAATTCAATAATTTGGTGACCTTCCAAACTGATGGGAACAAGCTGTATCTTAAACAGAGATTGTAAATTTCGGTCATGTATTCTGAATTAATCTCCCACAGCTTATGTATGATTTCTGCCACTAGCCCATCAGGCCCCGGGACCTTGCCCAGCTTTAACCGGTAAATGGTGTCCTCTATTTCTTCACTTGTGAACTTTGGGGCGGTAGCATTCGCATACTCCGTCTCCCCAAGCTTCCTGATTTCATGCTGCTGCGGGGTGTCCATCTCCTCTTCATCTGAGGGGAAGAAAGTGTCTAGGAGTTTTTTGACAGTCTGTTCAACTCCCGATGTATAGCTGTCCCCGTCCAGAACTGCCGTCAGAAATGTGGGTGTCTTTAACTTGCCAATGCTAGCTTTATACAAAAACCTCCAGGGCTTCGAGTTGTTTTGCGTACAATAATCTCTCCAGGATTGTAATTTACTTGTCTTTATTAGTTCTTTATAACTTTTGCTTTTGTCAAGATATTCTCTTTTCTTTCTAATCCTGTCCTCGCTGTTTTTGGCTCTCTGATATCTTCTGCATAGTCTGTTGTTTTGTCTTCTCATTTCCGTGAGTTCTTGGTTCCACCAAGGTACTGCTTGTTGATTCTTTCTTTTCTTGGGGATCGCCTCCTTGCAGGAGGTGAAGAGGGTTGCATGAAACTGGTTAATTGCCAGATCTGCCTCCTCTTTGTTCTTACAGTTTAATAAAACATTTGGATCCATAGCTTCCTCCAGGAGGGATTGAAAAAGTGACCAGTCCGCCCAATTGATGGCGTAGTGGTTTCCGCTGACATCCACTTAGTCATTAGGGAAGCCCAATTCTAGGAAAATGTAACTATGATCACTCAGGCTACAGGGTGGGGATACATCCCATGATCTAACTTTTTGTAAGACGTTTCCTGTGCATATTGTCAGATCTATCCAGCTTTGCCTTGACCCTGCATCAAAGGTTGGCAGTGAGTCGGGCTTATTCAGGATATATAAGTTGTTGGAGTTCACAAATTCCAGTACAGAATCTGTCCTGCTGCTGTTATCTGGGTCGCCCCAGATTTCTGAATGTGCGTTAAAGTCTCCACATATCAAAATCTTTTTACTGCTAAAACGTTTAATAATCCCATCCAGGTTATTAAGCAGTGGGTCAAGGTCATCCGTGATGGGGCAATAAGTGTTCACAAACATATAGTTACCTTCACCTGTGCCAACTTCCAAACAGGTTAGGTACTTATTACTGGTTTCATTATGGAATACGACTACAATGTTCGGATTCCTTATTACTGCCGCGGTGGATGGGCAGCAGTCCCTGTTATATATAGTACAATAAACTATATTGTACAATAAACTATATAGTACAATAAACTATATTTCTGAGGCATGCTGGTGTGCCCCTTAACCCCTTAGTTCCCATTGGAACTAAGGGGTTAACAATAAGGCTCTTGGATGAGTGCCAAATCTACGTTCTCTATGGTAGAGCATAGTGCTGAAGTGCTGCTTATTGAGTGTTGCACATTTACTTTTACAATTTTAAGAAATCTGTCCTTTGTGTGTCCTCTGTGGTTAATTGCCATAATCTGTTTTTGCCATTAGCATTTTTCTTACTTTAGAGATAAGTGGGTATTTTTTAGAGCACGCATTGTGCCCTGTATCCTTTAACTTTTCACGTTTGCAATTAATGCACTCCATTTTGTTCTTGTTTGTGCACTCTTTAAACTTATGGGTCTTGCCACACTGACTGCACGTCTCTTTGCAGTCCAGCGCGATGTGCCCAATGCAGCAGCACTGAAAGCACTGTGTGATGGAGTAGTAGTTTTCCACGCTGCAGCGGGACCAACTGAGGTTTACTTTCTTGTTGTGTAAGATTAATTTTTTGATGTCGGGACTGATTTCCAGTACCCAGTTCATCGTTGTCTTGTTCTTGTTGCCGAATTGAAACTTTATTTTGGTTTGTTGGCTGAATTCTTCTGTTGTCATTGCATTTTGTATATTATCATTTTGGTGGTATATACACTCTTGTATTTCTTCTTTTGGGATCTCTTTTCCCACTCCATAGATTACAATTTTTGGCTGTCTTTTTAGCGGTTCTTTTGTTTTAAGCCCAGTTTTCTCTTTTATGACTTCTTTTAGTCATCTTTTTTCTTGTTCTGTTCCGACTTCTATGGCTACCCCACCTCTTCTTAATTTTTGCACTGCTTGGATTCCTATTCCGACTTGCTTAGGGTTAATGTTCCTCTTTAGTCTCTCTTTTGTATCCTCTGGGTCTTCGTTTTCTTTTATTGGTTCTACGATGATTATTTCTATCTTTGGCCTTGTAGTTTTCTTCGCCACCACTTGGGCATAAGAAGGAGCAGGCTGGCTCCAGGACTCAAGGAGCTTGTTGAGTTTGTCGTGAAGACTCTCCACTGCCACTTGCACTGGGTCGCTTCTTTTTTCAGTCAGGAGGATGATTATCCTTTCGATTTGTGTGCAGACGAATTTAACATGATCGCCTGCTCCTAATTAGCATCCACTGTTGGAGAGCATGTAGTTCCTTACTTCCTCTCTAATATTTTCAACCATATTCAATCTTCCATCCACTGGCTGAGCATCCATGTCACCCTCCGATGACAGCTCATCTTTCGAGAGCAAAATGTGTGGCCACTTGGCCGTCATAGTTCTTAAAAGGACTGTTGAGCCTTAACCCCTCAGTCTCCATTGACGTATATATACGTCAAGCCTACATAGCGTTACGAAAAATGTGGTCCTTAAGGCCATTTTTGAAAAAATATTTTTTTTTTTTTCTGAATTTTTGGAATGTTTTTTAGGTCCCCAAATTTTTTCAAAATTTTTTTCCCGCGCAAAAAATTTTTATCGCGATTTTAATGAGCCTATGTGAAGGCTCGATTAAGGCTTAATTGTTTTTTAATGGGAGTTTTTTATCAATTTTATTTCATGGTTCCTAAGTTGTAGCGCACGGATTTTCATTCGGTAAAGTTATTTAAAGTTAGTTTCTGATGTCAAAAACGACCTCCAATGGTTTTTTAATTTTTTTAATTAATATATTTTTTTAAATATAAAATTAATTAATTAGGGGGGGTCGGAAATCGCAATAAAAGTTTGAATTTTTTAAAAATATTTAAAAATTTCCGTGTCGCTTATAGTCACCCTACTTTAAACCCTTGTCCTCCCGAGACGTCTATGAGAATGTCCCGGGAAATCGGACTCCAGCTGTGTTCAAGGTCACCCAGCTGTGTAAACAATGACTCATCGGTGTTAAATTTCACAGAAAGGCGAAACAAAGGAAAATAAAATTTGAAGGTTTTTCTTCAAAATTAACGCATTTCTTTCGTTTTTTTTCAGTTTTAAGTATTTTTAATGTATTTTAATATTAATCTTATATCAATTTAATTAATGATCGGAAATGAAGGGGTTAATATAAAGCGCAGGAGTTGTTTATCTTCGCCCTTACGGGCTACTAGCGGGCAGGACCGCGTGAAGGTACGATGCTTTCCCTTGGATTGTAGTTAGCGCAGAAAGAAAGCTAGACAAAGACGCAAAACACAGACTTTCGCCCAAAATAAACAGTCAAAAACTAGCTAGTAAGCACAATACACATCAATGGGGCACCCTGCCCAGTGAGCTTAATTGTAGAGTATGTGTTGTTCAATATAAACATAATGAGATTAAGATTATTTTGTTGGTGAAAATACGTAAAGTCATATCTCAAAATTGGCCAAAATGAGTTAGATACACCTTTAAATATAAACCTGGGTCTTACATGTTATGACAGAGCAGCATATCTTATGTAACATCATTTGCATTCTATGGAATGATAAACATTGGGTGTTTCTCAAATATCTGACGAAAATATTATAACATGGATATTTCTTGAAAGATGCCATAAACATTACTTTTTTAAATTCTTTTAAAGACATATCTAGACTTACACCTCTTTCAAGCTTGCCGCTAAAAATGATCCCAGCTTACTTTGTTTGTTTTGATTTCCAACAGGTCATCTATTTGCCTGTATCAAACAACAGTACAGTATTTTACAAAAAGTTTGCCGTTTATATCAATAATTTAACTTTTTATGATATAGCTCTCAAGACTGTTATTGCTTTATCTGGAAGGAGTGCAAAAGTGGTCAAGGTGGTTCTGAAATATCAATAACACTGTTTAGAATGTTTCTGAAATATGATGAAAGGAAGGCCCATAACTGCCAATTAATTTGCTGATGGTTGCAGGGGACAAAATCTGAATTTAAATTCTGAATCTTAAAAATATAAATTTCATCATGGCAGAAGCTCTCATATACATTGTTTCACAGTTGAAACACTTAAAGTGAATCTGTTTCTTTACCACTAATCATGGACAATGTAAAGGAGACTCCACTCAGTGCAATTTCACATGCAATTAAAAAGGCTAGTGAATTGTTTATGCCTTCTCAGTTTATACCAGTCTTTTGTTTTGCAAGAAATGCAAAGCCTTATAAAGTGCACTCTTTTTAAAAAATTTAGTGAGAACATTAGAGTGCATTCTATTCATATTGACAATGAGGGAAAGCTTTTAAATGGACAGACATTGTTGAATTCAATGTAAGGAAGAATGAATTAGGTAAAATATTTTTTAAAACAAGCCACATTAATCACAATTACACACAATTAATCACAATACAGATCATTGACTTTAAAATGGCAAAATGCATTACTGTTGACAAAACAACTTAATAACTTAAATAAGAGATCTCGTCCATTGTCATTGGAAAAATACAATGACCTAATTGTTCTTTGGTGACCCCTGATCCACAACGGGCTACATAACTGAGAGAATGGCAAGCACAGGCCACATAACCATTTTGTTCAATACAATACACTGAATACACAAAAAATAAAGACAACCAACATATTTATTTACCAATACAAACATGATCACTGCAACAAGCTTGTAATCGCTTTCTTTAGAAACTTCATTGCAGGTACAGTACTACAGTACTTACACAAAAAGCACTCTAATATCCAAAGTCTGATATCGCCGCATTGTTTATTTCACTGACTTTCCTGAAAATTATATTATTGTCAGATGCAAAAATCAGATTGGACCAATTTTGGCAATTTTACTTAAACTTACACTTATTTTAATTTTTTCTACATAGTATCTACAATCTATGATCTCTCTATATAAATAATTACCTTTTTAGCTCATTTGTGGTATAGTGCAACGATGGGCCGCATGAACTGACCTCGCGTGCCATATCCGGTCCTTGGGCCCTGCTCTGGACCAACACCAGTGATAAATTTGCCCGAACAAGTTTTATAAATCTTTGCATCATTTGGTAGACAAAAAGGAAAATAAGCTATTACTTTGATTTGTTTAAGTGCACAATTTTTTAAATATTACATATAGGAAAAACAGTAGTCTTTATAGTTCATCATTCACCAGTCCAACATATCCAGTAATCCAAGTCTCTGCTGCACACATGAAATTCTTGTTTTACTACTTGATGTAAGTGACAGACTGAGGTACAAGTACTGTCAGTCACTGTAGTCAGTGCAGCAAAAGAAGTAGACACAAGTCAGTCTGAATTGGAAGGATTTATGTCAGATGAAGGAGACCACATAAAAGTTGAGACATGGATTTTATCTCTTTCAGCTGTTTTGTTTTTTACATTTTTAAAAGATTTTCATTCTAAATCATAAATATGGTATAACCTCTGAATAACAGACACCATCAGAACCAAGAAGTTTGTCTGCTGTTCGGGTACATGCTGGTGGCCATATTATATTTTAACCTGATCATTATAAAGTGAAGAATATGATGGATACAAAAACATCAAATCTGTGTTGGAAATGTGAAAATACCAGAAAGTATATGTAGCATATATAATTAAAATATATATACAATACTAGCTGTTACCTGCGACTTCACCTGCAGAGGTTTTGCAAGTGTAGTGCTGCGTCACTATACTTTTTGTTTTCGGTCTTTGTATATGTTTATGCCCTTTGTGTAATATGTTCTGTTATTCCGTGCCTGAAATTGTAATTGTGTAAATGAATTTTTATTAATTTTCCGTTCTGGTTGGACTGCCTTTTTTGGGTGGCGCCGTCCGCCATGTAACGATTGGCTGTAGGGTTATCACGTGAAGAGGGTGACGTAGCATGATGGTGGGATGGTATAAATTGTCATCCCATGTGTGGAGGAAGCAACTTCTTTCCTAACCGGGACTTGGGCCAGGTGTACAGAGGTGTGTTGGAGCGTGGTATGAAATAGGAGGAAATAGGGACACGATTCGGTTTGGACGATGGACAGAAGATCGCTCAGGAAGCAATCGAATTGCATTGCTGTGAGTTATACATCATGATAATTTATTTATATCATTAGATGGAGTGTTTTGGGTATATACCCGAATAAGATGATTATTTTAGTTCTCTGAGCTAATCAGGGAACCACGTGGCCGAACTTATTGCAAGCAGATTCCTGAATTCTTAGGCAGAAATTTCGTTCTCATATTAAGGAGATTCAACGAGGGACCTTCATCTGTAAAATAATTGTAGTTTTTTTTTCTTATTATCAACTCAACGAAAGGAGCATATATTAATTAGAATGTTAGCGTAAGTTCATATATATTGTCCATTATTAAACTTTTTCGATTGCAACCCAAGTTGTTGTTTATGTAAAGTCCTCACGCACACATTTTACCCAACTGATTGGAGTATTTTCGATACTTCCTGGACACTACACAAGCAAACCCCATTTATATTCAGTATTTCAACAACCATAGTAATTGTTATATAACACCTACTGCTGAGAATAATGAGAATTGCTGAGAATCAAACTGATGTTTTCGATTTGATCAATTTTCTGGAATGTTTACGATCATTCTATAATCAAATCAATATGTAATAACAAATTCAAATTTAAAATGGTTTGAACGTAAGGTTAAAAAATCGAAATAGATAAAAATATTTATAACAATGTCTGAAATGTTATCAAATTAGTCTTCATTAAGTACTTAGGTGTATTAAACATAGTTGAAAACAAAAAATTGCATCTAAAATATTACAGTAGAAGCCGTTCTTTTGGTTAAGCCTTAATGCTTTCCCTCTCCCCTCCCGTGAATTTCGAAAAATCCCTTCTTAGTATATACCATGTTATATGAATCATGGGGAAAAGGAAAATGCAAAAAAAATATTTAGTTCAAATTTTTACCACTAGGTAAAAATTTGAACTAAATGAAAATAAATGGTGCATGAAGAACAAGAAACACAACATTTTTATTCACAACATTTGTTCAATGTGCAATCCATTTGAGTCAATTATGTGAATTAAATATTTTTTTTTGCATTTTCCTTTTCCCCATGGTCCATATAACACATACCAAGTTTCATCAAAATACGTCCACAAGAACATGCTCTTGACAGGTCTGAGTAGTTCAACTTTAATTATAATCATCCTGTAGTTATTGAATAGGTGTAATTTTCAGAACATTTCGTATTTTTTCAATAAATGATGTATTAAAAATTACTTTAGCCACCACAAAGCTGCTAAGGGCTCCACCAATGGCCAAGCGGTTTTGTTCCGTGAACACTGGGTTCTGGGTTCACGCCTCACCAGGACATGGAGTTTTCCAGGTTTTCTCCACGTCTGAAATGCCTGAATAGGGGCCAGTTACCCTTAAAAAGACCTTTCAGAAGGCATCCCCTAGGCAGATCACCCAAATGTTGTATTGCCATAACTTAACAAAACAAAGCTGTTAAGATCATATATTATGTCATAAATGTAAGAAAACTGAACATCTTCCTACACTATAAAGTGTTCAGCAAATTGCCTTCATAACATGACCTTTGAACTTTCACCACAAATGCTGTTACTGGTAATCTTAAAACTGTTTCTTTATCGTTACTACTGTACTACAGTTCTTGTTGAATGAATAACTAACTTTGGAAAAGTTTATGGTTTCTCAGTACCATAAGCTTAATTCTAACAATAAGATACACATTAATGTTGTTAAACTTTTATGTTGATAAATGGTGATTGACAACTTAACCAAATTAGTGTTTTCTAATAGATAGAGTATTGTTCAGCTTTTTACAACCTGCCCTTCTCTATTCCCATTTTAAGCCAGTCTTTATTCGATGCTTAGGGTCAAAATTCGTCCTCTTAAAGAGCATTTGAACTTTTGAACATTAAAGAGCATTTTCTTTTAGTTTTAAAATAACTTGTACGTAATTAATACTTTCGGAATATTGAAGGTGAGACTTTGTGTTTTCATAAGGTAGGTTATGGACAATGGCATCTATTATTTTAGAGTGTCTGCTATTTAAAGGCAAATATTATAGACGTCCTATTTGAAGGGTCTGGGAATTGTAAAAATGTCTGTTAAATGGAGGTGTTTACTATTCAAGAGTGTCCATTAATAGAGGTTTCATTGTATTTTTATTATTTTAATTTTTTTACAATTATTACTGCTATGATTCATAAGACCTACTCTTTTCTATTCTTTAACTTACACTGACTATAATTGTTTGTTTTATATGCAGTCAACAAAACAGTCACAATTGTAATCTATACTAATATTATAAAGAGGTAATGTTTGTATGTATGTAAGTTTGTATGCAGCAGGTAATCTCCGAAACTACTCATCCGATTTTCAAAAATTCTTTCACCAATATTTAGAATGGAACTTCAGGGTAGACATAGGCTGTATATTATTTTGTTAAACATTCATATAAATTAAATTAAAAGATATAATCTAGGTTAAGGCTTTTATGTCCAACAGATGGTGCTATGAGTACGACACCCTAAGTTTGCTTTTCTGTGAGGCATTATGCTTTTCTGTGAAAATGAACTAAAGCAGATCATCATCTATCTATATAAATAAAAATGTAATGTTTGTTTGTTCCTACCGATTCCTTTGAAATTTTGACACAAGGCTGCATTCGAATACGCACGTGTTTTTATATAATATACATGTCGAAATTCAACCCCACTGAAGGGAGATGGTTAGGATTAAGGCTTACGGTAAAGAACTCTGCTTCTATTTATACTATTTTAGATGCGG
>NW_019384969.1:396969-420057 GCF_000671375.1 Centruroides sculpturatus | reverse complement strand
TCGTTTGAGCGCTTGTTCTTTTTGCAAGCACAAAGTTTCGGAAAGTGACTTATTGACTTGTTCCAATTGCTCTAAATTTGCTCACTTCTATTGTTTTGGGATCCAGGCAGCAAACTTCCATAAGTTCAGCAAGTCTTACAAAAAAACTTGGAAATGTGAAGATTGCAAATTAGTGAAAATTGTTAAGAACAACGTAAATTGGACACAGGAACTGGAAGACGACAGAGAACTGGGTGAGTGTGAACAGATTATTATGACTTCACATAATTATAGTAAAAACGTGGATAGAACACCAGATAATCTAACTTTCACTCCAACGTCACCCTTAAGTATAACTACCAAAAATTCTGAAGTAATTTTACAAGAAGTCAAACTTATACACTTTGAGTTGAGTAACATAAAAGAAACAAACAAAGAAATTCAGAAATCGATAGAATTCTTAGCAAACAAGTTTGACAAAATGGAAGAGAGAATTAATATTTTAGAGAGAAACTATGTAACTGTTATAGAAACAATGACAGAACTAAAAGAAGAGAATAAAAGTACAAAGATAGAATTAAATTCTTTAAAAGAAAAATTCTGCATGTTGGAGCAGGATCTAAACAACTCTAGTTTGGAGATTGTTGGCGTGCCGACACTTCAGAATGAGAATTTAACAGAAATAGCATATAAAATTTTTTCGTTTATTGACGATAATTTTAATCAATCAGGTCTATTGAATGTCTATAGAATTAAATCCACTAATAACGAAAGAAAAGAATTCAAAACTAAATCGCAACCAATTATAGTGAAATGTGCCAATTCAGTTGTCAAACAAAAAATTATAAATAATATTAAAAAGAAGAAGATAAAAATAACTACAAATGCGTGTCATATTATAAATGAGGAATATAGAATATATATAAATGAACATCTTACTCCATATTATAAAAATATTTTCTATAAAACCAGAACGCTAAAAAAACAAGGAAAAATATTAAACACTTGGACAAATAACAGAAATGTGTATTTAAAAAAGGATACTTCTACTCCAACAATTCGGATACCAACATTGGACAGTTTAGAGAGAATTTTTCGGAATGATTGAATTATTAACACACACAAAGATAGATGACTTCTCCAAAAAGGGCATATTCGTTTTTTATTGCAATGTAAGAGGCTTAAATAATAAATATTTAGAAATACTTAAAACAACCAAGGAATATAATTGCAACTTTGATGTATTAGCTTTTTGCGAGACTTGGACAAATGATGTAAATCCGCCACCATATATAAAAGACTATCGGCTAGAAAAAATAGAAAGAAAACCTAATCAGCATGGAGGTATTGTAATATATATACATAGTGATAAACATTACGAAGTTGTTTCAGATCTAACTTTTACAAGAAATTATATAGATATAATTACGATAGTTATAGGTAATTTGATGATAGTAATAGTCTATCGTTCTCCATCTACAAACTACAGGATTTTTATGGATGTTATAAATGAAATACTATTACATAAATCAACTAAATATGGAAAATATAAATTGCAAATAATTGGAGATTTTAACATCGATTTACTTAAAAATAACTCCTCCGACACATCCGAACTGGTACATCTTTGCTTTGCTGAAAATTTAACAATTCTGGCTGATTTGAATCAACCGACTAGGTACGGAAAAAATACTCACTCTTTGATAGACTTTAGTCTAACAAACGATAGTGCGTGTCAATTTTTAATACATCAAAATTTGATATCTGACCATCTACCTATCATCGTCTTTACCCCCGAAAAAGACCTTGATACGAGGATAAAGAACAAAGAACTCTACCGTAGAATAAATAATTCCTCAATTTGCCGTTTACGTTACGCTTTGTCGTCTTGTTTCTCTTGGAATTATTACTATACCTCAAGTTTGACAACTGATCAATTAGCTGACTATTTATACACCATTTTACTCGTTTTTATTGATAAATATCTTCCGACTAAAGAATATGTGAAAAAAAATAAAACTAGCAGGAAAGACTTCTTAAAGAATTTTATATCTGAACATACGCTCGCATTAATTACGTAAACAGAAGAAAACTTTACTTAAAACAGTCAAAAATAAAAATTGGACTACTTTTGAAGAACGAAACAAACATTTAGAAGATATACATATCTTGAATAAACAAATTAGAAAAAATATCCGTAATGAAGAGAGAAACTATTATAGTCTTGTGTTTTCTAATGTTAAATCTCCTTCTGACTTCTGGAAAAGCATTAAGACGTTACCCTTTCAGGTAACCAGGACAAAGAATAAGGCTAAAATAGATCATTTGAATTACAAAGGGAAAATGATAAATGATGAGCGCACTTTTAGTGATATTTTTGCCGAGCACTACAGGTCGTTGGAAGGCTTTGCTCCGGACGTCCTCGGCAATATTAACTCGAAGCAACATATAACAAATGTTAGTATTTCTAATACTTTCTTTTTGGAAAATACCACGGCCTTAGAAGTCTATAATACTATAGAAAATTTGAAAAACAGCACTCCAGACATCAGTTTCTTAAATATTAAAATCTTAAAACACATATCCGATATTTTAGCTCAACCTTTATCGTATCTGATAAATAAATCTTTTGAAAACGGTTACTTTCCAGAAAAACTAAATCAAAACTTAGTTTTGCCATTATATAAAAATAAAGGATCAAAAAGTGAAATTGAAAATTATCGTCCCATAATAATAGTGTCAGTGTTGGCTAAAATTTTCGAGAAGATTTTTTACAAGAGATTTTCAACTTTTATAGACAGATTCCAAGTTATTCACAGAAACCAATACGCATATAAACGAGGATTTTCGACGGTAGATGCTTTGTTGCATTTGAAACAATCCATAACGTCACAACTCGACAAATCTAAAATAGCAATTTCTGTTTTTGTGGACCTTTCAAAAGCATTTGATAGCTTAAATCACGAACTCTTGTATCAAAAATTGCAGACTGTTGGTCTAAGAGGGACTCCTCTAAGCTGGTTAAAATCATACTTGTCAAATAGAATTTACTTTGTAAAAATTGGACAGATTATCTCTAGCTCTTTCAGGCCAAACAAGGGCGTTCCTCAAGGTTCAATCCTGGGTCCACTGCTTTTCAATATATATATTAATGACTTGTTTAACTTTATACTAAAAGAAAATATATTGATGTACGCTGATGATCTAGTGATAACTTATTCTCATACAAACGCTATAATTCTTCAGGAGAATTTGAATCACATCTTAAAAATTTTAAACAGTTATATGGAAAACAATGGATTAGTAATTAACAAAAATAAAACTAAATTCCTCTGCTTTGCAAATAGGAATAAAATAATCAATCCGCATCACCTAAATATTAAAATAACTGATTTTAACATAGAAAAAGTAAATGCTATTAAGTTTTTGGGAGTAACTTTTGATGACAATCTGCGCTGGAATAAACATATAGATGATGTTGCACTTTCCCTGGCAAAGTATACTGGGATAAATAAGAAAATTCAAGCTTTTTTAAGCACATCACTCTCGAAACGGCTGTACCACACTTGCATCGAATCTAGAATAAGATACGGTATCGCTGTATGGGGAACCGCATCTCTATACGCTGTTAACAAACTTCAGATAGCACAAAATCGTTACATGCGTTCAATTTATAATTTAAACTTTATGGAATCAGTATCCGAACTCTACCGCACCGAAAATATTGACAAGATTAGTGATATTTACAAGAAACAGATTCTATTGGAGGGCTTCAAATATATAAAGGGAAAAAAAGAAAATAGCTTCCTCGAAATTGGTATAAGTGAATGTCGCAAATCAACACGAGATACTCGTATAATTCGTGAATATAGTTTTCCAATTGTTAAACTAGAGGTGGGGAGATCTGCACCGATCTTTCAATTAATCTTCTATTGGAATAGTCTGTACAACGATCTACGTAATATATCGAGTTACGAAATCTTCAGAAAAAATGTAAAAAAAAACGGAAAAAAACTTAAGACTCAATGATATTTGTTGTTAATTAATTTTCTTTCTCAGTTTGCGTCCTGTTTTTGTTTGTTTGTTTTGATTTCCTGTTAAGATGCTTGTAAAAGGCAAACCTGGCCACAGTGTCTTTTGAGAAAAATAAATAAATAAATAAATGAATTTTTACTACTGTATACAGTATGTACAAAATCCAGTAATCCAACAACTATCAGTCTGATATCTGTTGAATTACAGTCTACTGTAATTTTTTTTGTTTTACTTCAAACTTCTATGATAGGCTTAATTCATTCAGATATGATTTTATTAATGAGAATGAAAAACAATAAAGTGTGACCGTAGGGTCAGTATCTCTTCGATACCCCATCAGGATGACTCCACTGTATCCTTCGGTCAATAGAGACCACCAGTTTGCGCGAGCTGATAGGTATGAGGGTTGGACCCGAAATGGAGAGAAAAACGGAAGAAACTGCACTTGAGAAGGGTTTAACATAAACAACCATTTATTTATATATCTCTAACGTAGATTTACATTAGTAAATAAAATGCGAACATAAATTACATGAATCGTGTTCAGTTATCATTTTCTAGTTCTAGTTTCAGTGATCATTTCCTAGTTCTAATCACAACCAGTTTCATGTTTAGTTTACGCGAAGAGAGAGCGTACAATAGTGCACGGGCAGGATAAATACCTTAGGTTGTATAGGAGATCAAGTCCAGCACAAAAATAAAGGTCCAACAGTTCCTTCCAGTTGAGTAGGTATTGAGGTCAGTTGAGTTCAGTTCTAGTCTTGTAGGCGAGGAGGAGGTTTGGAATCTCGGGGGGAGGTAGACGATTGGAGCGCACACACAGTTACCAATAATAACTTCCACACTTACTCATCGTGCCTGTGCCCTTTTATATCAAGTCCTCATTTTCGAACCTTTCTCCGATTTTCGTCAGCCATGACGATCTTCTTGGTCCAATGAAGGGACGGGTGACATAATCGTGACACAGAAATGTACTCATCTCAACAAGGAACCCAACTCGTGGGAATCGAGTTTTTTATTGATTTTATTTTTCCTTTTTCTCTTTTAATTTTCTGTTTTCTCGTTCTGTCTTTATAAAGTTTATTAAAAAAGAAATTTTAGTTTATAACACAAAATTTCTGGTCCTCACAAAAGCAATTAATAGCTTCCCCAAATAACAACAAAGAAATCAGATTTGCAGCATAGAGAATAAAACTGAACTAATTTCTTTAATATATGATCATCTCAAACTGCTTTATTAGTTAAACCAAACAAATTGCCAAATTATTGAGCTATTGTGTGGCTAATATTAGAAACTAATTAATTTGTCTAGAGGTAGGCAGTTATGCCACAACATTTGTTAATTTATTATAATTATTAAAATTAACACGAGATGGTGGCATAACCACTTACTTCTAGACAAATTTAGTTTCTAAATTGTCATACATTTAATTAGTTTCTAATCATGCTGATCATTAACTTAGTCAAACAATAGTCCAATAATTTGGCTCTTTGTTTGGTTCAATTTCTTTAATTTCCACCACATGTTTTCTATTGGGTTGAAATTTGGACTGTTTGCTGACCAGTCCATTGTGTTACTGTGCTGTTGGCAAAAAGTGTTTAATAATTTGAGCTCTGACATCTTGGAAAGCTCATATGCACCAAGTCACACACCAAACACCTTAAGTGGCTAGAGGCCATCCACATTTATAAATCAACTCTCAATGACAACTGCATCAATTTTAGTAATGAGTTGGTTCTGTCATTAGCCTGGCAAGTGTTGATGGACTCCGAACTTTAAGGTCATGATATGTCAACCAGACGAATATGCATGCATCTCACATAACACAGTCTAATGTTTCTTGAATTTCCTTAATGGTTCGCTCTGTCTCATCAGTTATTCTGTTTCATACTTGAAGAACTCACAGCAGTTTGAAAACGTTTGTGGTGAACTTTATCTTTCGTTTTTTTTTATCACACTGGTTATAGGTTCTAAGAGTGCAGTATTTAACACATCCCGGTGTTTTGTGGTGTAGTTTATAATGATTCTTTTGATGTCATTATTTTCAAAGTACATTTTCTGTATACCTTAACCTGTATAAAGAAATTGACATTACAAGTAAATAAAATTTCTTACAAGTGGTTAAAATAAACCAGTGTTTTTCAACCTGTAACAAATCGTTGCCCCCTTCAATAAAATCGTTACGTAGTATCGCCCCCTTCGCTTCAAAATTCTGATGCCGAGGCCAAGGCTAATGCCAAATTCGTACTGCATTGAATAGACTATTGACTAATATAATGTTATTTGTTTAATTATTGTACGATATAATGAAAAAATATCTAATTATTCTTAATATAATGTTTTACTATATCGCCCAGAAAATTGTTTTTCGCACCCCCTGAAATATAAATTGTTACAAATTGTTCCTCAACATGGAAAAACGCCCACATGGGGACGATATCTCCCCATTGAGAAACACTGAAATAAATAAATAACAAAATAAAATTTATTATATTTATGTATTAATATTTACTTTTTCAGGAATATAAATATATTATATTCCTGAAAAAGTAAATATTTGTATTATATTTATGTAATAATACAAATATTTACTTTTTCAGGAAAATGAAGTCTGCTTGTATTTGGATATGTTGTGTGCTTTCATTATTTATTACTCAAGGTAAGATTTTATATATATTATCAGAATAGATCACAATAATAAATAATAGAAGTATTCTGAAAATAATGAAACTGCTTTGACAAGTGAATAACTTGTTTTAAATAAAACATCTTTACTGACTTTCCTGATGAAAATTTACTGATCTCACTATGTTGCAATTGATTTTTGAAATGTTGATTTTCAGATATATTTTTGATACTACAGTCGACCCCTCCATAAAATGGTAGATACGTTCGTTCTTTATGAAATTGCTGTTCTAAGAGTCCTTGAATACATGAGCCAATCACAGCCCGGCACATATGCAGTTTACGGACTACGGCTGTTTGAAAGGTTTTCTTCCATAAAATTAACCGATTCTAGACTAATTCGACTCAACATTTCCAAAATACATATAATTTTTTGGGAATAATCCATATAAACTATACTATAAACAAAAAATTGTAGGATTACTTACAGAGTCTGCACTGTTCAATGACACCATTGCTTAAGCTTGTTTTCATCGTGGAGCTTGTCATTGAATGGTGCTTGCGTGCTTCCTGATAAATTATTTTTTTTGCGAAAAATTATGTACTGTACATATGAGAAATTAGATTACATACAAAAGGCAGCGGCGCGACAGGGATACCACAGAAAAGAGATTGAGGCACTTATTAAAAGACTACAGAAGCAAAACCAGCAGCCTTTCGAAATTGATCAAAGAAAGAATGTGGTAATTAATTATTTTCCATTTCTAAACAAGATAGTTAGGAAAGTTGCCAATAAAAATAAGCTACGAATAATATATCGACGCAATCCAACTGTGTATAGAATGTTAAGGAATGACAAGAAGAAGGATAATCGAAATAACTTGACGGGTATATATTCTATACCTATAAAAGATTGTCTGTTTAATTCCGACCTCGTGTATGTTGGGGCAACTATGCGGAGTTTAAAACAAAGGATAAATGAGCATAAATATTCTGTAGGTAGGAACATCAATAGTACTGTTCTGGCAGCATTTGCCAAACAACAGGATGTAACCGTATACTGGGATCGTGCGGCGATTGTTAGGGCCACGAGATCATTACAAGCGGTGAAGCATCTTGAAAAAATAGAAATACATAAAGTGCATATAGCCACGGAATGTATTAATCACAGAGATGCAGAAGGTTTGGCAACTGCTTGGAAGTCATTTTATACTAACACAAGTTAATATATGTAACCATAATTATTTATTTAAGTTTATTTGTTTATTTTTATTTATTTATGTATTTTTATTTTTTCTGTTGTTCTACGCAGCCACAGTTTAATTTTATTTAATTTTGTATTACGTAAATTTCAAATACTTTGTTCTTTTTGATATTGGAGTAACTGATGAAGGCCGCTAAAATCAGTCGAAAACGTTATTAGAGAATTAAATGTTTTTGCTGGACCATTAAAAAGGCGTTGTTTACTTATATTATTTGATTTAGTTCCAGTAAGATTTTTTGAATATCAGAATGCAAGAAGGTAATAATTGGAGATGTTATGAAAGAAATGGTTGAGAAGGTGCACAGTGGACAGAGTTTTGGAGCTAAGAATGAGGAAGTAATCCAAATTTTCGAGATGGCAATGGCCTAAATACCTTTTATGTAAAGGGAATAGTTCATCTGGTGACTTACAAGAGTAGTGGGAGAAAATCACAGATTGACTGTTTTAATCACGAATGATTTGAAGATGTGTAAAAATTGCAAAGTGATACCAGGAGAAAGCTTTAGCATTCAACACAGGATGTTTGTGATGGATGAAGATTGAAATACAGGAGGAGGATAGGTTGGTTTTCCAAAGATATGATGGTGGAAATTGAAGAGTGAAAAAGAATTTAGGGAGTTGTTTCAGTTGGACTGTTGGGATTTAGAATTGGATGTAAATACTGCATGGAAGATGATTGAAAGTATTGTGATGGTGGGAAGAGAGGTGATTGGTGAGACTAAGGGCAAAGGATGTGTTGGGAAAGAATCTTGGTGGTGGAATGAGGAAGTGCAGACAATTATTAAGGAAAAGAAAACTTTATTCAAGAAATAACATAAAATTGGAAAAATGGGTGATTACAGAAAGTATAAAGAAACCAAAACAGGAACTAAGAGAGCAGTTTGTAAGGCCAAATAGTCTTAGATGGAGTTTATGAGAAATTAGAGATGAGAGTGTGAGAAGGCAGTATACTGGCTAGCCAAAATAAGAGAAAGGAAGAGCAGGGATTTTGGATAGATATGCTGCATAAAGGATGAGAACCAGAGAGTGCTAATTGATTAGAGAGCATTGGAAACTATACTTCTATAATCTACTGAACTTCCAGTCTAAGGTTGAAATGGATCTGGAGATGGACAAAAAGGAAGGTGGGATTGAAATAATAACAAGAGGTCAAAATTGCCCTGAGTAGAATTAAAAATGGGAAAGCTGAGGACCCAAATGGAACACTGGTAGAGGTAGAGACATGGAAAGCATATGACAACAGAGATCATGAATGGCTAACTGGATTATTTAGTAAAATTTTGAATATGGGAAATATGCCAGAAGAATGGTGAAAAAGCTATCTAATTCCAGTATATTGAGAACAAAGGTGACATTCAAGATTTCTCAAGTTAGAGGCTTAAAGTTGATGAGCCAAACTGAAAATCTGGGAGAGTTATTGAGAGAAGGCTGAGAATTGTTTGGACATCAAGTATGGGCTTATTCCAGGAAGATTGACATCAGAGGCCATTTTCCTCATGTCCAACTGATGGAAAAGCACCGAGAAGAGAGATTTATACGTGGTTTTCATTGACCTGGAGAAAGACTACAATAGAATCCCAAGAGAAGTGATTTGGTGGGCATTAAGGAGTAAAGAGGGATATAGTAAGGTCATTGATGATATGTACTGTACAAGGGTATATAACAAGTGAGCAGTTAGCAATGGGCAATGGTTAACTTAGTGACAGAAACTTAAAAATTTTGCATTCTTAGCAAGCATATGATTTTGTGGATACTTTTTATTATTTTTTTGTAAATATTGGTAAAAATATATAAATATAAATATGGTTGACTAATGAGGTATGAGTTATAAGAGTTACAAACTGAGTTATTTCCAACTTAGAAAAAAGGAAATATTTTTGAATGATTTACTGTAGCATTGTTAATTATTGATATTTTGTCAGAACGGTTAACAAAGCATATCCAAGGAAAGCAGTTCTGTGAAAACAAAATCTTTTAAAGAAGTTTCATACTTTTTGGTGTTAATTTATATTGTATTTAATGTATAATGTAATGAATTTTTAATTTTATATAATTGTTTTTGTTTTTAAGTGTATGTGGTAATTTTGGAGGTAGTATTAACTGTCCTCCAAGACTTTTCTATTTACTTGTAAAAATACCCATAAATAAAATATGTAATATGCATAAATATGTTTGCTAATTACAAAATCATTCTTTTAACTGGTTTAACTCATTTCTTAAAAAAATATTAATTAAATTTACTGGGTAGATCAATAGAAAAGAGTGGTGATTTTTATAAAGTAAAAAAAAAATTGTATTTTGTCTATTGTTCATCTTACAGTGGAACCCTGGTTAACGAACGTCCTGATTAATGACCAAATCGGTTAACAAACTTTTCTGTATCTGGACTGCTGTATGTTACTATGTATATAATTTGTCTCTGTAATCCAAAAGGTTTTTTGGTAGGCGGACTCACAGCACTTTTAGTTAGGAACTCACTTTTATTCTTTAAAAAATGACATATGCATTTCGGGTTAGTATACTCATCCAAACACATCTAAACACTAACCATTTATGGTTTTCTTTAAGAGTAAGTAAGTAGTGATATTCTGTAATGTATTTATGTCATGTATTGGTTACTGTAACTTTTTATTGTTTTTTGAAAAATTAGCATTGAAGAGGGGTTGGATGAGTATACTAACCCGAAATGCATATGTCATTTTTTAAAGAATAAAAGTGAGTTCCTAACTAAAAGTGCTGTGAGTCCGTCTACCAAAAAACCTTTTGGATTACAGAGACGAATTATATACATCATAACAAACTTTTATTTTGCAAAAATTTTGTCTCGGATAACGAACAAAATTCAGATTATGAACTTAATGGCTTTTTGTGTCAAATTTGTAAGCTTGCTTTCACAAAACTTTCTGAACCACTTACAGCACGTGGAATCATCAATGGCTCCCTCACCATACACAGAACATATCTTTTTGTGTCTGTGAGGCATTCTTGCCTTTTCGGAAATAAAAAAGCATAATATGTCAAAAATGCTCCTTATTTTTTGCCATTTGTAATGCTTAACAAAATTTTAAAAACACAACTTTATTCTTAAATACTAGTTGAGATCCCTTTTGTCAAACAACATGAAAATTTTACACATGTGAAGGAAATAAACTTCAGTGTTGCATTTTTAGCCAGCTGGTGCTAAAAACGGGGCAAACTTTTGCATCAACTCAATAGTTTCCACCGTTCTGGAACCTCACAAATTTCAGTTGCTCTTAGATGTGCACGAGGTAAGCATTGCTTTTTCGAGTTTGCTAAACTTCGTTTTTTTAGTTTTGTTATTTATACTGTATATTTAATCAATATGGCACCAAAGAAAGAGAAAAGTGACAGTGGAAATAGAAAACATTTTAGTGTAGCATTAAAGAAAGAAATTATTGCAAAATACGAGAATGGTATTCATGTTTCTGACATTGCTAAAGAATATAATGTAGCAAAATCGACTATCTCTACAATTATTAAAAACAAAAAAGCATTTAAGGCTGCCAAAGTGGCTAAAGGAGTGAATGTGATATCGAAACAAAGATCTAAAGTTTTAGATGAACTTGAAAAACTGTTGCTAATATGGATCAATGAAAAGCAACTTGCTGGAGACAGTGTTAGTGAAGCTATAATTTGTGCAAAGGCTAAAAATTTATACAATGACTTATTGACCCAGACACCAATACAAGTGCAGACAGGCAGGACTTTAAAGCGAGCTGAGGGTGGTTTGATAGGTTTCGTTGACAAACTGGCATTCACAGTGTCATAAGACACAGGGAGGCTTTAAGTTCGGATGAAAAAGCAGCAAAAGCATTTGTAGATGAATTTGCAGAGTTTGTAAAAAGTGAAGGTTACGTCTGGAATCAAGTGTTTAATTGCGATGAGGCCGGTCTTTTTTGGAAAAGAATGCCTAGATGAACGTACATAACCCAAGAAGAGAAAGCACTTCCCGGGCACAAGCCCATGAAGGACAGACTCGCTCTTTTATTTTGCGCTAATGCAAGTGGTGACCTCAAAATCAAGCCACTTTTAGTCTACAACGCTGAAAATCCCCGTGCCTTTAAGAGCAAAAATGTGATAAAGTCCAAACTGCCTGTACAATGGAAGGTAAATAGTAAGGCATGGGTAACTCGGACTTTATTCATGGATTGGTTCACAGAAGTGTTTGCTCCTACTGTTAAAAATTATCTTCAGGAAATGGATCTTGCTCTTAGATGTCTTCTCTTAATGGATAATGCTCCAGCACATCCACCAAATTTGGAGGACGACTTGGATAGTGAACATGACTTCATCAAGGTCAAATTCCTTTCACCCAACACAACTCCATTACTGCAACCAATGGATCAGCAAGTGATTTTCAATTTTAAAAATCTGTATACCAAGACACTGTTTACCATGTGTTTTCAGGTTACCAATGATATCAACTTAACTCTTAGAGTTTTTTGGAAGGAGCATTTTAACATCCTGCATTGTATGAACCTTATTGACAAAACCTGGAGTGCGGTCTCTCACCGCACTTTGCAATCGGCCTGGAGGAAACTTTGGCCAACTTGTGTCCCAGAGCAAAACTTTAAGGAATTTGAAAAAGAGAGCTCTCCTGATGTAGTGCATGAAATCGTGTCCATTGGCAAGAGTTTGAGAGTAGAGGTAGCTGATGCAGACGTGGTGGAGTTGCTGAAAGATCATCAAAATGAACTAACGACAGAAGAGCTTGTTGCCATGCAGGAAGAATGGATGAAAGTCTTACAAGAAGAGCATTTGTTAGAGGACGAGGCTAGGGAAGAAATCACCAGTGCTGAGATCAAGGAAATATGCAGAAAATGGAATGATGTGCAGGAATTTATCGAGAAGCACCATCCTAACAAAGTTGTGGCTAATGGGGTCATTAATTTAATGAACGACACTGTGCTAGCTCATTTTAGAAAAATTTTGATTAAGAGAGTAAGACAATCAACTTTAGACCACTTTCTTGTTCCTTATCAAAAGAGACCTCGACTTGAAGAAACTCCCAATGCAGTGCTACCCGATATTTTTATGGAAGGGGATTCCTCTTCCAAGCATTAAGCTCCGTAGAAACAAAGGTTACATATGTACAGTGCTACTTTATTAAATAAAGTTTACATATTTGTTGCTGTATGATAGATACTACATTTTCTTATATTTTCATCAAAGAAAATCCATTTTACAAATAAAATTACAAAAATACTGACGGCTAGAACGGATTAATTGTATTTGCATTAATTCTTATGGGAAAAATTGCTTCAGTTAACAAACAATTTGGTTAACGAACGGACTCATGGAACGGATTACATTCGTTAATTGGGGTTTGACTGTATTTTGTCACCTGGATGTCCAGTGCGTAGTTAGTAGTAGCCCTGTTGTCTGTTGCCCACTTGCCATCTCCCAGTTGACTGTGTCATTATGTACAAAAGATATACAGCAAGAATAAGGAGTTCACATGGGATGACCCAAGTTTCCATAGACATTGATTTGCAACAGGGCTCTGCTCTGAGCCCTTACCTGTTTGTCTTGATTATGGATGTGCTGACAGGAGACTTACAAGATGTCTGTTTTTGTAGATGGGTATTGTGCTTATTGATGTGGACAAGGACAAATTACATTGTAAGTTGGAAAAGTGGAGGAAAGACTAGAAGGAAAATAGAGAGGTTGTGGCCAACATTTTTGATGCAAAAATGTGTATGTTGGACGTTCAGCGCTGCCTTCCTGTAAGCCTAGAAGTTTGACAATGGCATTTGGAACGTCAAGCATGATTCCATTGACATTCCAAACACCATTGTCAAACTTCTCGGCTTACAGGAAGGTGGCGCTGAATGTCCGACATACATGTTTTCGCATTGAAAATGTCAGCTGCAACCTCTCTAGTGTTTAAAGATCAGTAGAAAGAAAATGGAGTATATGAAATGTGCTTCTCAGAATTATGTTGATGTGAAAATTGGAGTGAGAATGAAAGAGTGAAATATTCAAATATTTGGGGTCAGCTCTCCAGCAAGATGGAGAGATTGATGATGATAAAAGAGTTACAGCTGATTGGACTAAATGGAGAGGTGCTAATGGAGTGCTTTGTGACAGAAGAATATTGCCAAGATTAAAAGAAAAATTTTATAAAAGGGTTATTAGGTCTGTGATATACACTTAAGAGTGCTGGGCTGTGAAGAAAGTACAGGTACAGATTACTAATAAATCACACCTTTAATAATCCAGCTAATAAAAATGAATAATATAATAACGTTTTCGATCGTTTCTTTTCTTCAGCTACCATAGCATAGAATAAAATCGAACACAAAAAAGAACGTAAATACGAAATTAAAATATAAATAACAGAAAAGTAGATAAAATAAACGAAAAATACAAATTAATCCGAAAAAATGTCACTTAACAAATAAAAATAAATAAAGTCATTAATGCTTGTAAAAGGATCACCATGCAGTAGATAAAGAGTCCGTATCCCTATGGTTGATGCAACCAGTTTTCTTGTGTGCCTTAAAGATCTCTAATTTCTCCAGATATTTCATTGTATGTAAATTTGTCGTAGGTTTAATAATTTCTGCCCGATCCCAATGGACTTAAATGTCGTGTTGCATTGCATAAGACGATAGCACGGAAATTTTTATTAAACCTACGACAAATTTTTATTAGCTGGATTATTAAAGGTGTGTTTTATTAGTAATATATTTATCCAGTTCGTTCGTTATATAAGTATACAGGTACAGAAGATGCATATTCCAGAAATGTAGATGCTGAGATGGATGAGTGGTGTCACAAGGAAAGATAAGATGATCAGTTACATTGGGAAGCTTGTGCATCATGGAGATAGAAGAAAAACTGAGGGAAAAATCTACATGTGGTGGTTTGGACATATGCAATGCTAACCAGAAACAGTCCCAGTGCAAAGAGGCCTGGGAATGTCAATGGAAGGGGCAAGAAGGAGAGTAAGACCTAGAAAGACCTGGAATGAGACTCTTATGATGATGAAAAAGCTGATAAGAAGATAATCTCAACAAAACGAAAAGAAGAAATTCTTAACTTACATAAGAAACATCCAAAATGGAAATTACATTACAGCAGAAAGGAGCTAAAGAATTAAAACATATTAGTGATTTATATAAATGGGGAAAAAATAATTTAAATTTCAAACATAGAATTAAAACATTAGCATGTTCTTAAATGAATTTTAAACAAATGTTTGAGGAAGAGCAAGGTAGCTATAAAATTGTTAAAGGTAATCAATTAAAAATATGGGCATTACAGAAATTTCTTGAACTAAATAGTTCAATTAAGTTTACATCTAGTGATTCCTGGGTTGCTCAATATAAAAAAGAATACACATTAGTATCTCGAAAAATTACAAAACTTGTAAATAAAACAGAAATTGGTAAATGAAAAGGATATTTTAATAAAAGCTGTGCAATTTCAAAGAACAGTAAAAAATTTATTGCCATCATGTAACTTTATATTCAGTATGGATCAGTGTGGTTTTTCATACGAAATGATTTCACCACGAACACTTTCATATAAAGGGGAAAAAATACTATTGGATTTACACATTCTCCAAGTAATAAAGTTACACATTCCTACACTGTTCAATATTTAATTAATGCTAATGGACAAGTTGTAGGTAATGTAGTTATTTGCTGACAAGGGGTTTGTGGAATGTTTTGACCTAGAGTTCAAAGATCACTGTTTAATGTTATTATTACAGCTAGCTCATCTAGCAAATTATCTACAGCATTTATTACCAACTATGTAAAAGATGTATTATCTCCAAATATAACAGAAAACTCATTATTAATAATTGACTCGTGGAGTGGATAAACAAATATTAATATTTATAATACAGTGTTTCAAACATCTATAAATTAAAATTCATGTGAAGTACTAATTATTTCACCAAAGTGTACATCTATATGCCAACCTTTAGATGTCAGATTTCATAGACAAGTAAAACTTCTAGCTAAAGAAATTTTAAATGCTATACAATTATTTTGTAATGATTCTTCAACAAAATTGTTTTGGACAACTAGAAATGGCATAACAAAATTACATTCTATTTTTCATCATCAATTATCTGCACCAATATTTAATAATTTGATTAAATATGCATGGTTTGCTTCTGGACTCTCACATGAAAAATGTGAATTTTTAAATGTAAAACAAGTTTTTTTTAAACACTGGCAGTTTAACTTGTGTTGAGAATAATTGTCAAAATCTTTGATTTGTTAAATGTGCATGATGTCAACAAGTTCTTTGCTTTTTGTATAAATGGGGAAAAAACAATTGGATTAAAGAGATGTTTCATATACAAGAACCAATAGACAGCAACCATATTATAATGTGAAGTTCTTTGTTTTGTTGAAAAATATCACATAAATAGTTGCCCATCTAATAATTTGTGAATGTAATTCAGTGTTTCCCAACCTTTTTTGTGCTATGCCCACCTAAGCCTTTCTAAAATTCTTATGCCCACCCTAATATATACAGTGGCTATATGGTTAACTTAAACTCTGGACGAGTCCATTTTCGAATTGCCCCCCTGTGGGGCATGGTCCCCACATTGGGAAATACTGGTTAATTACTTTTCAGTTAAATACATCTAATAAAATGTATTTACTTATTACATTTCGATTATTTTTTTTTATATTTATATATAAAAGTAATGATAGAATATACTATTTTAACAATAAAATATAATATATCTAATCTTTCATATAACACATTTATTTGAGTTTATTCTTTATTCTATTCTGTAAATGTAATATCATTATTTTTCCTCCATGACCCTTTCACATTAAAAATGTGCATATTTGTGTTAAACTAATATAAAATAGTATGACATTTGATTGCTATTAACCCTGATTAAAAGTTTTAGTGAATATTACAAATTTAATTTNAGGGTGCGTTTACTTCTGAGTTAGCAGTGCTAATTCTGATAACCGGATGTGACGTCATTAGCACGTGTATTCGTGCTTGCTTGTCCAATTCGAAAGTGAACACATACGCTAACAAGAAATATGGCGGTTTCCAGCCATATTTCTTGTTAGCGTATGTGTTCACTTTCGAATTGGACAAGCAAGCACGAATACACGTGCTAATGACGTCACATCCGGTTATCAGAATTAGCACTGCTAACTCAGAAGTAAACGCACCCATAGTAATTCTTTTCAAAGATATTGGTCTGTAAATAATTTAGATAACTATTTATAACAAAGTGAAAACCAGTGGTTTTTTCCAATGGTTTATATAAAATCATTATTTTGGTTATTGCAGCTGTATAAACAAAATTTACACATTATTGTAAGTTTTTATGTAGTTGCAGTAATCAAATAGTGGATTTGTGTTTAAAGTTTTTTTAGTTTAATTTGTTGATATCAGTTGCATGCTATAATACACTTTTATTAACCTGTTGTGTTTTTTTCTTGTTAATAATGCATTTAAAAAAAATTGATAAGACTTCATTATAAAATGTCTTGGTGTTGAGGCCACTACTTCAGGAATATGTGATCAACAGAAACCAGTTGATCACATTCCTGAAATACCACACAAATATCTAACAGTTAACATTATTCTGTTTGTGAATAATGTAATATAATAATATAAATAAAATTATTCTGTAATGAGAATATAATTTTGAAGTTGGAGTGAACTACAAAAGTTTTCACTGTTCGATAATGTACTATGTTGTACTGTGTTACACAGATTCAAATTTTTTGAAGTTGCATGGGAATTTTATTTTTAGTTGTATATATTTAGTATAATGGAAATAAAAATAAATTGCTATTGTGTTGCGTCATACTCATTCAAAGGAACAATCACTAGTGTGAACACCCAGGTGTGATTGCAATGGAAGTTGTACTTGTGTCATGTGGTATCTCACAGATACCAGCATTCTTTTTCTTAAAGTATTTGTGCAGTAAAAAATGTGCATTTATATGTCATTACAGTTGAAAAATTAGGAAGGTACAAACTTTTTCAGATTTTATATATATATGTTACTGTGAATGACTGATATCTGGTGAATGTCAGCATTCACACAGTCATTTCGTGTACGTACGAAATATTTGCTAAATATCATCATTTCTCACTTACACCGGCAAATGTCGACATTCGGCATGCACTGATGGTGAATGTTGAATAAAAATATTTTTATTACGTTAAGACAAAAATGCAACTTTTTAATATGTCAAAATAGGAGAAAGATTAAGTAATGGCGCACAGAAATAAACTGTTGAAACTAAAATGAACAGTACATTCTAAATCATTAAAGAAAATAATACAATAATAAACTTACACATAAATTATGTGATTGACGTTGTACAATCATATTTATTGCAATAACTTAAACTGTTATGGCACTTTGAGTCCCTTGCTTTTACAACTGCATTTATTCCTGGAACACCTTTTTGCAATGACAGCGTGTACTTTATAGCCTTACCCTCCACTTTTTGAATTAGCTGTAACTTTTTCTCTCAGAGATATTTCTTGAGAAGAAATCTCATCTATGAAAAATAACTTTTCTTTACAAATTACGAACTGATTACATTATTACATGATTACGAACTGATCTGTTAATGGTGTCTTTTATTCTGATATTGACGACGCCTTACCGATGACCCCTCTCATCCTCCGTTACTCGACCTGATCCCGTGAGGTGGGAATGACACCGATCCCCCACCTCACGGGATCAAAAGAACAAAAACACCATTCAGTGACAAAATGGGCTATTTCCACTAAACCGTTGCCGGGAAAAGAGGTACGATCTTGTTTTACCTCTGACTACTCACAAAGGATTTGGCAACAGACTGTCGCCTCTCTGTCGACATCAGCTTTTCGGGTGTCATTTCGACCTCCACCAAAGCTTATCTGTGCTTGTCGACATACACTGGCAATTGTTCAAATGTATAATAATATAACCAAATATTCGGTCTTTCACCGATGTATTTTGTATGTGTCGACATTCTCTAATTTCGGTCTTTCACAGTAATATATATATATATAATTTTAAATATGAGAGAAATGTTGAAAAATATGTTCTGTTGCATCTGTGAGATGTCATGCAACACACCAAGAGTTAAGAAGCATTTCTCTGACTTAATCTTGCTAGAATTATTTGAATATGTCTTCAAATTTCTATATTAATTTCAGTTTTAGGTAACTGATATCCAGTTCTATTTGTAATTTTTTCCTGTTCTGCCATCTGTACTTCATTCTTCTCACAAATACCGTGTTTGCTCAATTCTAATGCACACTTTTTTCCAGACTTTCTAGTCTAAAAAGTTGGGATGTGCATTAGAATTATGCATAAAGGTGACTTCATTAATGCAGCCTTGTTCATATCATTTGCCTCTTCATTCTGCTCAGCAGGTTGTTTATATTACATCAGTACAGACATATGTCTCTCCCACTACTATAATTTTGGTTTTAGAGCAGTTTTGTGAGCTGTATGCTCAACTTACTATAAATCTAATGTCCAGCAGACCAGTCTATAATGTGTTTAAGCAGAGAATTATCCACTATGTAGAAGAACGGTATAAATTTCAGTATGGAATGACACATCTAGTAAATTTCATGTTTGTATATAGATGCGAAATCTTTTCAAATGTTGATTTGTACCGTGATTTTATATTGGTCCACATATTCTCTGTATCTAATAGTAGTCATAAATGAATGCATTTGAAAATATGGACATCATGAAGCACTGTAAACATGAAAATAAAATGCTTTTCAAAAAATGCAGTTATTACTGTTTAAATGTATTAACTTTTTGCAGCTGCATTTTTGACATAGGGTGTGCATTATATTCATAAGTTAACTTTTTTGGGTTTTGATGCCTTGAAAATTGGTTGCATGTTAGATTTGATGGCACATTAGAACCAAGAGAATAAAATAGTATAAAGAATAAAACTATGTAAAGTAAATTAAACATTATTAAATTATTACTTAATTGAAAATGGCTGTCAGACTAGTTTTGTTTTCAGAATGTATTTTAATCTTATTTATTCCATTGTTTATTAAACAAAAGTTATACTGATTGACTCCTTGTTTATAAACTGAAGTTCATTAATCCTGAAACAAGTTTTTAAGAAGTCAAAAAGATTGCTTTTTATTTTGGAATCACATCTTTTTGGGATATCTCTTATTATTTGATTCCACCATTATACATATTAGAACTAAAATTCTAGCTTTAATCTATAACGGATGAAAGATATTTTAAAACAATGTCTCCCCTTTTTTCCTAAAATCTTTTTGAAGTTCATTAATGCTGAAACATTATGTAAAGAGAATAAAGAGGGAATATCATATTTAAATAATACATACATACATATATATATATATACAACAATAATAAAATTAATCATATATAATTTATCCAATATAACAAGAAGTTGTTAAAATATCTTGTAATCATATTAAATAGTTTCTTAAAAGTACAGTTAGTCCCCAATGTCATTGAGGAAAGATAGAAGTACAGTTCATTTGTAATCATTTAAATTATTTTTGTTGAATTTTCTATATAAACAGTAAAATTGATTTAATTAGGTGGAAAATAACTGCTGGAGATTGCATACACATTCCAATTAGAATTATATGATGGTTATATTAATTAGTTTATTGTAAAATTGATTGTTATTTTGCTTAACATCATAGTTTCCAACTTGAACACCAACTATATAATGTATTCACTCAGACACAAGGCAAATTTCATCATTAATTTTTATTTAGTTGATATGTGTACTTAATGTTTGTACATGTTTCAGGCTATTCTGTGATTTGAAGGTATGTTTTATACAGCATAACCTTTTATTTATATATTGTAATTTGTAACCAGTGTGTATTTATGTTTTAGTTGACTGAGGAGGGGCATGAATAGCCCGAAACATATACAAACGTTTATCAATAAAACGTTTAATAATAAAAAAAAAACGTTTAATAATATTAGTTGATATGGGTTAAGTATCCATATCAACTAAATAAAAATTAATGATGAAATTTGCCTTGTGTCCAAGTGAATACACTATATAGTCAAGTTGTACAACAATTACTGCACAGTTTCATAAGTGCTATCATAGTTTCCAAGAAGCTATTGATGGCATTGAGGACTAACTGTGTGTTATATATGAGATGTGATCAGTAAGTTCCAAGATTTATTTTTTTAAAAAGCACTTATCACCACTTAGGATAAGTTTTCTTCAAAGAAGTCTCCTTGAGATATAATACTTTTCCTAGCATCTCTGGAACTCAGATTTTGGAATTGCTTCTATAGACCTTATTGCATTTTCTTGTATGGCTTCCATGTCTTCAAAAGTTTTTCTCTTCAGCACAGTTTTTAGTTTTGGGAAAAGGAAAAAGTCAGAGAAAACCAAATCTGGCAAATACCATGGATGTTTGACTACAGTCGACCCACCTATAAGATAATTGATTTTTCCGTTTTATCTGAATTACATGTTGTACGAGTCACTTAGATTTTACAAATATGTGAGCCATTCACAGTCCGGCACACGTATTTGTAAAATCTAAGTGACTCGTACAACATGTAATTCAGATAAAACGGAAAAATCAATGATCTTATAGGGGGGTCGACTGTATTGTCTTTTTGTCCAAATACTGGTTCAGATACTGCCTTGGCATGATGTGTATAAGAAACTATGATCAGACTGGTATTGTTGTGGTCTCTTTCATCAGTTTGTGGACTCCTATGGCCATTTCTTCTAATTTCATATAAAATTTGATTGCTACTATAGGTTCAACATTTTAGAATGTGATCATATGGTATCCCTTCCCATCTTTCTACCACTGCATGTGAGCCATGATGATATCTGGTACACAAACACCCTAATGTCTCAATTATTGTTGAGGTGCAACACCCATCTGCTATTTTTCATTTTGTAAGAAAAAAATTTTCAGAATTTACTGATCAGACCAGACCTTATATATTTAAATGATAGTTTTTAACATGTTTGAAATGATTGAATAAAAATGTTAATGCTACTATTCTACATTTTAGTTTATAGTGTAGCAGTTATGTCTGTTGATCTTGGTACAGAATGGATGAAAGTTGCAATAGTATCAGTAAGTATTATTTTTGTACTTATTTTTTCTATTTTGTGCATATTTTAAAAATTTAAAGGTGTAGTAAGTAAAAATGTGATTTATTCAACTATTTGATCTATTTCTATACAGGTAACTCTCGTATAACATGGGAGTTATGTTCCAAAAAATTGCCGTGTTATGCGAATCCGTGTTATACGAAACAAAGAACTAGTACGAAAATGGGGGTTAGGTTCAAAAATTAAAAAAACATGCTATTATGTTTTCATAATTAAAATAAATATCTTTATAACAAAAATAAATCTGCCCGAGGATTTTTTGAAATTACTAAATTGAAAACGGTAACTCCCGAATAAAATTCGTGTTATACGGGGGTTACCTGTAATAGCATCTGTTAATATTGTTGGCCATAAAGCTATATCATTTATTACTTCCATGTACAGCAGGGGTGAGCAACCTTTTTAATCAACGGGCCAATTTAAATTTTAAAATTTTTTGGCGGGCCGCACATAAAGTAACACTTATTAATAATTTACAAAACTTTATTCACAATAAACATTAGAATAAAAAAAATATAAAATTTAAAAAAAGTAAAGATTTCATATACAAATTTTAATGCAAAATAAAAACAAACAAGAAAAGAACAGAAAAACGAATTTACTTGAAATTTTTAATGAGAAATTTGGCACTGTTTTTTCGATATAAGCTGATCAATATCTGCCGGAATTGATGAGGTAGCTACACGTACGCAGCTTTCTAATCGTGCGTCACTCAGTCTTGATCGGTGGTCATTTTTGATTAATTTCATGGTTGAAAATAATTGTTCGCAAACATACGTACTTCCGAACAGAGACAACATTTGCTTTGCATTTTTCGTCAAAAGCGGAAATTTCTCAGGGCTCACATAAGATTTATAAAAATTTTCGATGTTTACTGAGAAAAATACATTTTTTAAATCGGTATTATTCTGCATGTCAATCACTTCCATTTGAAAGTCTTCGGGAACTGTATCCACATCGATATTAAATGGCGAGGAAAACATTTTCATGGAAACCGCTGTCTTCTCAGCTTTGAACATTTGGAATCGTAATTGAAATTC
>NW_019384969.1:376056-395467 GCF_000671375.1 Centruroides sculpturatus | reverse complement strand
AATTATTTATTGACTTAGGCGCTGGCGGTTGATCGAGTCTTTTTCCTAAGGTTGCTAATTGTTTCGACAATTGCGCGATTTTTGCATCGAGAGCCGATTCTCTCCGCGAATTGACTTCTTCAGACTGTGAACTGCGACCCTCTACTGCATCGTCGACGCTGGCGACTACATTTCGTGTTTTTCCTACTAGCTGATCTATTGTTTCCTCGCGGATTGCTACTTTCAGCGCTTCCGCAAAGGTCGGCGGATCATGGGTCATCACCTGTCGCTTCAGCTTATCGTTCAGTCCGTGCAGAAATTGGACTCGCAACTTTTCATCCAATTCTCGCTGTTGACAGCGTTTGATAATTACGTTCTCCTGTTCACTCGCGCCTGTTTGCTCTATCATTGTAGCGCTGGCCAGGTTTTGCAATCGGACTGCGAATTCTTGTGCTTTTTCGTCTCTTTTCTGCATGCACGCGTGAAACTTCTGTACGCGTATCGAATATGGTTCTCGGTCAAATCGTTGAACCATTAACTTTTGGAAGGTCTGAAAGTCCGTTACGCATTTCATGCTGAGGTCATGCCACGCGAAGTCTCGGGCTATGCCTGCGAGCTTGCATTTGGCTATGCTCAGGCATTGTCTAGGCGTCCATCCCGCTAGACTCGCAATTTCTTCCAGCGTGTCAAAAAAATCCGTGACACGCCCTGTTTCACCCGAGAAGGTCGGGATCATTCCTCCAAACGCGGAAAAGGAGGAAAGAGAACCGCTATTGCCACCGTCTTGAGGTCGCGCGGGGACACTTGCATCTGCCTCCATCCTTCAACCCACTTTAAAGAAAAATTCTTTTGTCAGCGGAACTTACTTAAATTTTAGTGGGACTAAAATATCCGACTTCTGACACCAGTGTAAGTTCGCCGACTTCCGGGGGGAATCGTTCTTCCCGCGTCAGAATGATCTAGGGTCGAACGCGTGTGGGTGTGGTGGAGGAGACACAGATGACAAGAATCTAACAAAAACCCGTTTATTTTATACATAAAATTAAACTTACACCTAGGAACTAGAATTATCTAGATACAGTCGACTGTTTGGACGTCGTGGATGTTTGTCTCTCGTCACTCGGAGATGGGCCCCGGGGCTGCGGCAGGTAAGGAGACTTGTCGGGAGGTGTCGGCGGCACGGCTCTTTCGATGGACACTTGTGCGGACTCTGCGTTTCTGTGCGTCGACACACACAGAGAGTTTTCGCTCCGGACNCCGGGGGGAATCGTTAATCCCGCGTCAGAATGATCTAGGGTCGAACGCGTGTGGGTGTGGTGGAGGAGACACAGATGACAAGAATCTAACAAAAACCCGTTTATTTTATACATAAAATTAAACTTACACCTAGGAACTAGAATTATCTAGATACAGTCGACTGTTTGGACGTCGTGGATGTTCGTCTCTCGTCACTCGGAGATGGGCCCCGGGGCTGAGGCGGGTAAGGAGACTTGTAGGGAGGTGTCGGCGGCACGGCTCTTTCGATGGACACTTGTGCGGACTCTGCGTTTCTGTGCGTCGACACACACAGAGAGTTTTCGCTCCGGACTTTTTGGAGTGTAAGTACTCAGTAACACAGTTTACGGAAGAAGTCCCCTGTCCTTGAAGATCGGGGATTATATCAATCTCCGTTCTCCAATTTGTTTTCTGATTGGCTCCCTCGTCTGTTTCTAAGCGAAAAACGATTCCNGTAAATAAATATGTTGGTTGTCTTTATTTTTTGTGTATTCAGTGTACTGTATTGAACAAAATGGTTATGCGGCCTGCACTCATCATTCTTTCAGTTATCTGGCCTGCTGTGAAAAAAAGCTTGGTGATCCCTGATTTAGATGCTGAGAGTTCGAATGTTGAGTTACGAAAGTGATTTGCTAGTCACTTCAAGGGGTGGGAAATGTATTTGTTATCTTTGCATATATAATGTGATTTGTGATGTAAGTGACCAATAAAAATCAATATAGCAATTTGTCTGCTTTTCAGTTATCAAGAAGGTGTAATTTTTCAAATAGTTTGCTTTTTTCAATAAATCAGGGATGCACAACCTTTTGTGAAGAAGGGCCAAATTAGGATTAAGTTTACTGACTGGGGGCCAGACCTCCAAGCGATTAATGCGATGGCTGAGATTTGGATTCTGGCGGCAATCTTCTTTATGTCTGGTGTAATGGCAGATGTTGAAACAACCAGCAGATTTTCCAAATTCTCATTGGTTAACCTGTTCCGGTTTTCCACTTGTTTAAATTCATAAGTGAAAACTTGCAAGCTTGTTTGGCAGTACCTATGTATGCTTGTTCGCATACATAGGTACTGCCAAACATGCTTGCACAAAATCAAGCATTGTCTTTCAGTTTTGGAAATGATGTATCTGGCAGTTCTTTGTAGAATGTGAGGAGATTAGAATTTTTGAACTGTGATTTCAATTCATCACTGCACTGGATGTCTATCAACTCAAGTTGGACATCTGGAGGGGCATCTTCCACTTTCACATCAAATGGAGTTGAAAAAAGTTGCAGGTAGATCTTGTATTTCTGGAATTCACCAAACCTCTCATTGAATGATGTAAGGAGGGTGTTAACTTGGTCAGAGTAATCCATCTTCATATGTGGGTATTTCTCTTTCATGGCCTTGCAATGTGGAAAGTGTGTAAAGTTCTCTGATTGCATGTGGGACTTGAAAAGTGATAGTTTGGTCATAAATGCATTGATGTTACTTGTCAACTGAGAAACAAGTTGCATCTTTCCCTGCAATCTCAAATTAAGGTCGTTTAGATAAGCAGTAATGTCAGCAAGGAAAGCTAAATCACACTGCCATCTTTGTCCCTCCAAATTCCTTGTAGTGTTCCCCCGTTCTTTGAGGAAAGTGATAATAGGCCCCAATAGCTCCACAAATCTCTTGAGGACTGTTGCCTTGCTCAGCCAACGAACTTCAGTATACGTGGGCAGGTCAGCATAATCAGCATCTATTTCTTCAAGAAATGATGTGAAGAGTCGATGGTTGAGTCCATGACGGCGGATTAAGTTCACAGTATCATAGACATCTTTCAGCAGACGTTCAAATCCCAGCTTCTTTGCACAAAGTTGCTGTTGGTGAATTATGCAATGATACTGGACTAACTCCTTTTGCCTGTCCCCAAGGTAATTTTTCAGCAAGGTGAAAAATTAAAAATAATAATTTAATTTTAAATTTACGAAAAAAAGAATGTAAAAATAAAAGTAAATAAAAAGTTCCAATTAATTTACTACTTAAATAACCTAAATATATCTGTTTTCTTTCAAACAAAAGAAACCGCAGCTTTCTAGCTACACGGAATCATTTTACAACCCTCTTTGTTGACAAGTTTATGGCTTGACGCGGTTTGTAATAATTATTAAATCCAAAATATTTTAGTGCAAACGGCTTCCTTTTAGTCATAATGACTCTTCCAACTACAGTATTAATTTTCTTGGTCCAACTTAATAATAAATTTGATGCGAAAAAAATTTTTCTATTCTTAGTCTATGGAGAGATATTGTTGTAAACTTTTGGTTGTTATAGCTTTTTGTACCTTTCTTTTTTAACTCTGGTTAGTTTTTTCTAGTTTGAATGACATTAGGTTGACGAATAAGCATCTTTTCAGAAGAGATTGATTCAAATTTGACAATACCAATCAGAATCTAGAATGTAAACAAATCATAAAAAATCGTTATTTTCATAGTTTTTCAGCGCTATTTTCATTCATTTTTGTTATTTGACGCTATTTAGACGAATAAGCAAGTTTTTTGAAGCATAAAATTGAAGATTTTCCGCCAAAATAGAAACTTCCTGATAACATCGGAAATGACGTTCTAACATCATTTTATTTTATTTGATTCTTCAAAAAATTGTTATAATACTGTGTATTAGACTTAGAATATTTGATATCTAAACCAGAAAGTGTTAGCTAGAAATAGACTTATTTATAGAACACCCCCCCATTTCTCACTTCATGGAGTTATAAAACAGTTGGGTGCTAATGACTTTGTGAAAGGGAAAAGTTCTACACTTAGAAACTTCGAAAGAAGGGATTTGGCCTGTACCGTCCGCGGGCCGCATAAACATTGATAAGGGGCCATATGTGACCCGCGGGCCGCAGGTTGTGCACCCCTGAATAAATGATTACATTTTAGCCACCACAAAGTTGTTAAGATAATAAATGACTTCAAATTCAAGAATACTGAATATCTTCCCACATTTTAAAGTGGTTGGCAAATTGCCTTTGTAATAAGACCTTTGAACTTTCAACAATAGCATTAATGTAGTGAACTGTTTTAAGTTTTTTTATTACTACTATACTATCGTTCTTGTTCAATGAATGAATAACTTGGGATAAGTTTATGGTTTCTTGGTACCATACTTAATCCAACAATAACACAGAAGTTAATATTAATAAAGAACATGAATATATATGAGAATAATTGGTGATTGACAACTTAACCAGATTGGTCTTCTCTAACAGATAAAGTATTATTAAAATTTTTTTAACATGTTCTCCTTACCATTTTTATTTCCAGCCAGTCTTTATTCAACACTTAGTCAAAATTTGTTATTTGAAAGAGTATTTGAACTGATTCTTTATTTTCATTTTAAAATATTTTATACATAATTACAGTTTAACCCAATTATAATGTCATCGCATGTAACAACAACCCTAATATAATGTCAAATTTCTATCGGTTCCATGATTTTACTATAGTTTATACAACCGGCTTTCATGTGCGCTTTATAGATATCTATAAAGCACACATGAAAACCTGTTGTATAAACCATAGACGCATGCTGACTCATTGTCTACTGTGTGGAGGTCCTTTTACAATTACTATTTTATTAGATTTTACTATACTAGATAATATTAAAAACCACTTGTAACGATATAAAACCCTGTTTTAACATCATATTTAAAGCATTCCCAGATTTACAAAATTAGATTATGAATTTTATTTAAGAAAGAAAATACAGTACATGTACTACATGTTTAGTTTCTAGGGTCAGAGTCCACTTCCTAGAATGTCACCACCTGACTTCAGTGGGGTGAGGTTTGTCACATCTTTAAACGAAGTGACAATCGGGTTAGTTCGCATAGTTACTTGTTGTCATGATGATATCGTGTAATGACATGAATGATGTCTGAGAGATTTGAAGAAATTCAAAAATGGGATAGAGAACTTATTGGTAAACAAAAAAGTTTTACTCCTTGTCGATAATTGCCCAACACTTCAATATTAGAAAATTTAAAGAGCATTAAACTTGTATTCCTTCCTCCGAATTGTACTAGCATACTTCAGCAAATGGATCAAGGAATTATAAGAAGCCTTAAATCTCATTTCAGAAAATTTTTTTACAAAAATTTATTACAGATATGGAAAATAACAATAAAATGGCAATTTCTTTATTAGATGCAGTTGATTTTTTGGAAAAATGTTGATGTAGGGTTAGTTCGCTAATAATAGCAAACTGTTTTCACCATGCAAAATTGTGTAATAGTGAAACAGCTATTACATTTTAATTCTTGAAGTTAGACTGTTTACAAAAACATATTAATATTTTTGAGTCTATCATTAAATCCTTTTACACAAACCACAGAAGACACAGTTATATTGGTTAGAAGATAAAACTTCTTTAAATTAATATGTTTTTGTAAATAGTCTAACTTCAAGAATTAAAATATTGAAGAATATCCTGAGTTAACATTGAACATTGTGAACTTATGCAAATGAAGATGATGGACTCGTAACTACCACTAGACGGATGAACCAGTTATAAAATTTGGAAAAGGACTTGATGGTTGGTGAGAAGATTCTTAAGTTTTTAATGTAAAAAATGTCAGATCCTACAATAAAAGGCTGGCGTTTGATCATTTTTAAACATGTGAATTTTTACCTTTTATTATTTGTCTTTTAAAGAAGTTTTATCTTCTAACCAATATAACTGTGTCTTCTGTGGTTTGTGTAAAAGGATTTAATGATAGACTCGAAAATATTAATATGTTTTTGTAAATAGTCTAACTTCAAGAATTAAAATATTGAAGAATATCCTGAATTAACATTGAACATTGTGAGCTATTACATTTATGAATGATGACAATAATGAGGATGATGACATTCCTCTGTCAGAATTAATTAAAACACTTCAAAGTTCAGAAAACAGTGAATTTTTGTTTTCTGCTGCTACTGAATATGAGAGTGTAGATGAAGATTTAATAACATCCGAATTTTATACAAATGCAGATATTGTTCAGACAAAAAAAATGATAATGAAGATGAAACATCAGACAGAGAAAATGTAGTGCTGTCACCAGGAAAGCATGTAATGCAATAAGATTATTGAAAATGTTTACAGGTCTCTGAAAACTTCATTGGAAATAATGAACAAAGTTTATGATTTAGAAAATGACATTGATAAACAAGTTTTAGGTGAAAAATGCCTACAATCTAAAATAATAACCGACTTTTTTTTAAAATATTGTTATTGTATCTTTTTAATTAGCATACATTAATTTAACCTTTTGTTGCCTTTTGATTCAATGTTATTCTCAAAACCAGAAGTGTTGCCATTATTGAAACTTGAGACAAATAAAAATTTCTTATAAAAGGTAATTTTTGAAATTTTTAATTACATCATTGTAAACTTAGACATAATAATGTAAATAAAGTAGATTTAAACATTTAGTTTGCACTTTTATAATACAATATACTGTATTACCATTAAGAAATACAGTATTTTATGGTAATACATATGATGTTAAATTAGAATGGATTTTATAATAGATCCTTAAACACATGTGGTACTTTTTATGAGACTGAAATTATGATGCTGTAGATAACGACACTTAGCTATAATGTCAAAAAATTGCCAGTCCCATGGATGACGTTATAATCGAGTTAAACTGTAATTGTTTCAGAATATTGAATGCAATACATTGTGTTTTTGTAAGGTTGGTTATGGATGACTGCATCCATTAAAGGTAAATTTAATAGATATGCTATTTGAAGGGACTGGGGATTGTAAAAATGTCTGTTAAATAGAGGTGTCTGCTATTCAGGAGTGTTCCTTAATGATTTCACTGTACATAGTAATATAGTATTTAGAAATGGTGTTTTTATTACAGAAATAAAAACCAGAAAGATGACAACAGATATCACTATGTTTTGCAACAGGATAAACACAAACAGAACAAGGAATCATTTTTCTTATTGCTTTTCTCCATTACAAATAAAAAAATTAACATGCACAGTAAATGTTGTGTGTGTATTTGCATGAATCAGATGGGACATGAACTAGGAAAAAAATAAATTAGTCAAAGCAAGTACTAACTGCATTAAGCCTAAAACTATTTATCTAGTTAGGTCAATTTTATCTTGTTTTATGTTGAAGACGTGGCTGCAAGGATGCAAACAAGGATGTTTTCTTGTAGCCACCTCTTCTGGAACACTGTGCAACTGTGCAAATCTTTTTAAACTATTTCTGCTGTGAATGCTAAGATAGCCTTTTAAATCATATCTATTATGGGTTTGGTTATGCCCACCTTGGGTAACTGAGTTGAGGGATAGAACACTAAATATGTTGAATAACCCACTCATGAAAAACTGAAGTTTCTGATCTCAAACCTGGGTCCTTCAGGATGGCAAGTTCATGCCTTTACTGCCTCAGCCATCCTGTCATTGCCACATAAGATATGTATTCAAAAGATAGTAGTAACTTGTCATCATCTCTGGTTTTTATTTCTCTTGTTAAATTTTTCAGATGGCTGAAAAGGTACTTTTCTGAAAAATTGTTTGCCTCCAAAAACAATTTGATTTGTTTAACCTTTGTTAACAAAACTCTTTGAATGCAAATTCAATTCAGAATTTACATTTTGAAGAACTTTAAATGTAAAAATTTCTATCTTGCAATTAGATTATTTGAATTGAGACTGAATTATTGTATTAAGACATTTATTATAGTTTTCAAATAAATATTAATGGCAATGATGATGTACAGTACAATTGTATATTATAATTACCATGAAAAAATATGCAAATAGAAATTATTAGTAAAATGGTCATGTGACTGAAATTTTAAGAATATTTTTGACACACAATATTTATAGGACTGAGTTAAAATTTCAAGCATTTTTTTGTAAATTTACTGGAATATCTAAAATTTAAATACAGTAAATAGTTCATTGTAATTTTTATTTATTGCTTATAAGCACATTATGTATTGATAGTATATAAGATTCAGCTTTTCTATTTTAAACAAAAATAAAAGAATTATATTGTTGATTTTCTATATTTTATTGGAAATTTTTTTAAAACTTTTTACGGCAGATGTTTTGATAAGATATTACTGTTTACAAAATACAAATTTCTTTTTACTAAAAAATTTCATGTATTTTTTTTTTCTTTAGCCTGGTGTGCCTATGGAAATTGCTTTGAATCAGTAAGTATTAATTAGAACTAAATTTGTTTATAAAAAACTATAATTATATTTAATAAATAAATATATAACTAATATAATAAATAAATGTATATTTAATATGTATATACAGTGGGTGATCGGTTAACGAACACAATCCGTTCCAAGACTTTGTTCGCTACCTAAATTGTTCATTAACTGATTATTGATTTACCATAGGTTTTTATGGGAATTTCATTCATTTGTTCTGGACACTCCAAAAAATAAAAAAATATATATTTTCTTACTACATTTATTTATATGTAATAGTAAAAATACATATTTAATACAGTCTTGTGTTTGTGGGGAAAATTTAATTAAAGAAATTAAAAATAAAAGAAATTAAAATTAAAGAAATCTGTCCAATGTTGATTGCTTTTTCTCTCTTCAGGATTTTTCAGAAGTCATTGTAATTGTAGAGCTCCACAAGCTTATCATCCTCATTCTGGTTTGGATACCATTTGGATGACTGTTCTGATATCCTCCCACTTCTTCAAAAGTGGGAGGATGTCAGAACAACAATCAGAACTTCTTCAATCTTTAATATTAATTGCAGATGTCAGCATTGATCCTCTTTTGTCTTCCTCTTTTTCAGAAGAAAACACATCTTGCTGAGTTTCTTGGTGTTCTTCATTTAAGAGTTCTTGAAGTTCTGTCATCACATCAGTTTCAGGTTCCATTATGAGCTCTTCAATGCTCTTTATTTCTCAGATGTAATTTTCTTTACTCGTTTATCTGCTTGAGACTTCTTGCTATATCTTTCTTAGCTAAGATTGGGCTTACTGTAGACCTGTTCAAGCCATACTGCCTAGCAACATCAGACATCTTGTGTCCACTCTACCTTGGCTATTATTTCTTGCTTGGTTTCTATGGTGAGCATAGTTCTTGAAATTCCACTCTGTATTTAACGCCTCATAGTCTGAAGTTTTGGAAGAAGTTTTGATTGAAATTCCACTATTTTTAGGCTACATAATATTATCAGTTTCTTTTTTAAATAAAAATTCCAGCAAAGGACTTACAAAAATTCAGAGAACAAAAATCAACTAGTGCACAAAAAAATTATGTAAATGTGAGGCCCAGGTGAAATTCAAAATTTGGTATTAAAATGTTAACAAGTATTCGATGGGACAGTTAAACTCTCACCTTTCGTAAATTAAAATTGACACAAAACTTAACGAGTACCTGCCTGACAGTCTTGCGAGACTATAAAAAATTTTGTCAGAAAGGTAAACAAAAGGCTGAAATTACAAGGGAGAGTTTCAAAATTCAGAGGAATACTATTTGATTGGTATCGGGTTGACATCTTCAGAGCTCTGAAAGATTTCAAATTGTCACCTGAAGACCAATCAATATTCACTATTTTACATTGCTTCTTTTTGTGTTTGTCTGAACATAAAAATCTTTTGCGAAAGTGTTTGTTATCCGATTTGCTTTTGTCGCAGACTGACCAAATGTTAACTGATTACCCACTGTATGTATGTATGTATGTATGTATGTATATATATACAGTCTGTATCAGACTCTTGAGGGACAGAACAACTCTTCCTTAGTAGACAGGTTTCCACTATATACAGGTTGCCTACTATAGGTATCCCTTAATGCAATTAATAAATTTCTTGATGTGTATCGTGTATATCAAAATCTCATTAATCAAATACAATGGAATCTTGGTTGACACAAAAATTGAGCAATCATCACCCATTAGAATAAATTTTCAGTTAATAACAAATATTTTTATTTTAACTTTAAATTTTTCATTCATCCATAAAAAGTTCTCAAAGATAAAGATGAATAACTAGTTGAAAAATAAAATAAAACTTTATAGCTGCCTGCCTTCATTAGGCAAAATTATACTCAATTCACTTTGTTTTCTTCATAAGTTGGGGGGAAACTTGCATGTTGTGAACACAATCATCAACATGTTTTACAACTGTTTCAAGTGGATGAAGTGTTTCAACAATATGCATCTGTGACACAGTGATTTGTTGCAAATTCACAAATTTAATTTGTCAATCTTTAACAATTTCTTCCCTCAATTTCTTTTCAATAGCTTCTGAAGGCCTATAGATTTTGTATCTTTTAGTTCAAAACCTTGATTTCAAAGAAAAATTTGAAGAATTTGTGATTTTTTTTAGTTAATAAATTTTATGAAAAATTTTTATGATCGAATACTTAAATACATTTCTCAAAAAAAAAAAAATTTGTTTTTGAAGCCCACTTTTTTACTTACATTTTTCTGTTTATAGAATAGTTAATATACATAATTATTAATGGATCCCAAATGTTGGTTTAGGAAATAGAATTGTTGTGTTTTTCCCTTGCATAGGCTGTGAAATCTTTTTCCACAGTCCATCAAGTCCAACTGCATTTACTACAGACAGTCTGAACCATTTTGATAACACAGACTGTACAGACTGTATGTTATGAAGTATGTCAGAAAATAAAGTACGGCACTATTTGCCATTCTGATTATCCACATGAGCACTGACAAATGTCATTACAATCAGTGTGAACATTTACTTTATGGGTATACCATTTATCACCAGTTCACATTATGCCAGTTGCTGATTTATTTTGCCAGAGTGATAAAAATACAGTAGAACCCCTCTAGTCTGCCCTCGGCTAGTCCGTCACTCCAGTTAATCCGACCATGGTTGGAGTCGAGAAACTTGTCCCAACTCGTCGGTGACTCACTGTTTGTGGCGTTTTTCTGTGTTCGTTACAGTATATGTTTTACATTGTGTGTACATGTACAGTTTTGTGTGTGTTTTCAACATGTCAGGAGTGAAATGTAAACACGTTACTCTTTCATTAAATGAAGAAAAATTAGCAATGCTACAAAGACTGGACAAAGGGGAAGATTGTTTATTTTAGTTTTTTCTGATAATCCGACCTTTTTTGCATTTCGACCATACCCCCAGTCTCAAAGGTGACGGATTAGAGAGGTTCTACTCTATTCCCATATAGTAAAATGTGCACTGTGTAGAAGAAGACCTGCTTTATTTGTTACTTTATTTGTCATTGTAAGGATGTTTTTGGTAATTACTAATGAAGTTTTTCAATTGAAAATATTTGTTAATTGTAATGACTTTATTAAGTTGAAGTAGTACGCATTTTGCAATTCCATCAAACACCTTTATTATGTGTGATTCAGCTTTTTGTATTTCTGAAGATAACATAGATCATTTTTCTCAATTAGAGAGATATAAATTTATATTTTAATGTTTTTATTTCATGATTATATTTTTTTTCTAAATTCATTTAACAGTATTTAATTCTTAAGACATTAATTTTTATTTAGTGAATCTCAGAGGAAAACACCTGTCATAGTGGCTTTTAGAGATAATGAACGTTATTTGGGAGAAAGTGCATCAACTATTGTAAGTAAAATGTATTATTCAGTTTTACTGTATTCCTTAATAAATAAAATTTTAAAAACAATATTTTCCATATTTATAAGTTAAATAATTAAGTTGCTGTTAGTTGAGTTTTTTGGAGGGTAATTATTATTTGATCACAAGGAAAGTATAAAATGTACTATTTTGTTATAAATTTCAATTATTAGGTAGTATTTATAACAAAATATGAAGATTTGCTAATATTAGAATGCCTTATTAATGTTTGTATATAATTAAAATTTTTTTTTGCTAATGATATTGTTCAATTTTAATTTTAAGGCTGTCAGAAAAAGTTACCATTTATTCACTTTTTCACTATTCTGGAATATGGTTTTTATAGGCTACTTTGGCCACCTAAATTTAAAAAATTTTATTTAAATTTTTAAAGTAAATTCTTTAAAAGAAAATTTTTAAAATTTAGGTGGCCAAAGTAGTCTATAAAGTTGTCAGTTGTCAAAAGCTGTATTCTAGAACAGTGAAAGTGAATAAATAGTACTGTTTTTCTGATTCAATTTTGTTTTTGTTTATTTTACATTAGTTACTACATATTGAGAGAGTTTTTCTTATCTTCAACAAATTTAATTAAAAAAAGTTATTGTATTATTGTGCCTTGTCACTGCAACCAATGCTTTCTGTTCACTGCAGTTGTTTTTAATTCATAAGTTTGGAACCCTATAGAAGCATTGACCTTTTCCAGATATTTTTTTCCTTGATTTTCTTCTTTCTTTCTGAGAATTTTGCCTTCAAGAATAACATTTAGGAAATTATTGTGCCTAATAATATGACCTATAAAGGTAATTTTTCTTTTCCCTATTTCCTGTATTAACTTCCTTTGTTCTTCCACTTCCCTCAAATTGCTTCATTTGTTTTCTATTCAGTCCAGCTTGTTTTGTTTACTCTCCTCCATATCCACATTTTAGCTGCCTCCAGATAGGTCATTTCTAACTTTTCTTGTGTCCAGCATTCATTTCCATAAGTAAGTGGGCTGTCTTGTCTTATACCATTTTTTATCTTTGCTTCTCTCTTCACCCCCATTGATATTTATATATGTATGCTGGTTCTTGTATAATTGGTAAATTATCCTTTTATTCCTTTAATATAAGATTGTTTTACTTTTATAACCACTTAAAAGAGGTTTTTGGGCGAATAAACTGAAATGTTATATCCTTTGAGTCTAATATTCACCCAAGTTCAAGAGTTTCTCAAAAGACAATTAATTCTTTCAGATATTAAATAAAATATCTGAGAATTAATTGTCTTTTTGAAGGACATAACTTTTCAGTTTATTCATCAAAAAATTTCTTATAAGTGGTTATAAAAGTGAATGATTATATTTGGCAAATATTGCTAATTTTAACTTTGTATTAAGATAGCCTTCTTCGTAGTTTTAAACAGCAGATCTCATTTCACTGTATCAAATGCCTTCTCTAGATCTATGAATATGAGATATACTTTTCTGTTTGTTTTTAAGCTTCTTTTTAGAATTATTTGCAGTGCAAAGTTAGCTTTTCTTGTACCTTTACTTGCCTGGAAGCTGAACTGATCTTCTTCCAAGTAATCATCTATTTTACATTGTATTATGCCTTTTACTGTGTGTAGTTGCATTTTTGAGATGTGTGATAACTTCAAATCTCCAAACTGTTAATCAGCTAAGTTTACTTTGACATTTCAATTCCCAAAAATAATGTATAAAAAAGTTATTTATCCTGAATTCAAATTATAAATTTAAATATTAAAATAGTAAATCAACATCTGTTGTTTTTGTTATTTAAATTAATTCCTGGTAAGTTTTTAAGTTTAGTATGAAATTCTTATCTCTGTCTGTTTATACAGGATGCTTAAAAACTATAAATTAAAAATTATCAAATTGCTTTTCTCAAAATGCTTGAGATAAATATAGGGCTTTGCCCATACCACCTGCTTTACTCACTTGTTCAAAAATTTTGTGATAATTTATCAATTCCTAACGTTGCTGCTTTTATTTATTTTTTATCTTTTTTATGTACATAACACATCCATGAATAATGTCTTGTGCATTTTAATCTAATTATATATATTTGTGCATGCGTGCGTGCATGTGGGGAGCTAGTGTCTGAGCAGAACTCTGAGTTGTTGGTAGATAAGTGGGAGAGGCCCAATTGTTTTTTTTTATTTTTTTAGAGAAAGGTTCTTGCATAAAATGCTCTTTATCTCCAATGATTCAGAAACAACTTGTAGACCCCCCCTACAAGCAGTGGTAAGTGCTTGCAGAGGCCTACAAGAAGCTAAACAGATACACTGCTGCCATCATCAGTGAGATAGCATGATGGCAGCAGTGTATCTGAGTGTTGGAATTTGGTGGTAGCCTCTGAGGGTTTTGGATATCAGTGTGATTCAGGCTGTGGTCTGCACATAGGTGGATGCAGAAATGCTATGCAGCCTGTGGTATATTTACTGCTTTCCCCTATGGGTTTCATTCAAAAATTTTATAATGTTTCATTGATTCCTGGTACCACCATTTCTATCTTTCATTTATTATATCATATAGGTTCAACCTAGAGATCACTCAAAGTTCTTAACAGAACACGGAGCCAATATAGATAAGGGGAGGCAAACTACTGCCCTCTTGATATATGCAGGAAAGGAGGAAGTTAAAAACTTGATTTACAACTTGCTACATTATGTGGGGGCCGAGGGGGGGAGAAATTAAAAAAAATCTCGATGAACGATAATAGGCGATATATATCGTCATCGTCTCCCTTGCCGTTTGGATTGCCGAGCGGTAACAATTAACGATGTGTGGAAGCAGTTGAGTCAGAGATAGATGCTTCGTTTACAAACAACACAACTGTTTATTAAACACGAAAGAAGCTTACAAGATTACTGCGATCTTGGAAGTTCTGCGGCGGCTGCGGCCTCTGGGTCTTCCTCTCCTTTCCAAGATAGTCCCATTTTGAAGTAGTGTCCCTTGTTCGCGAATGAACTATTTCATCACGTCTCGACGACTCCGGGACGATGCGGTCGACTTCCATTGATGGAAAGATGTCGATCCGAGGTCGGGAGATGGTGACGAAGATGGGTGTGAGACACACACACAACAACAGATCCGTCACTTGGAACTTTCGGGAGAAGAAGCCGTTGCATCCCCGAATTTCCGGGGTTTTATCTGTTTTCTCTCAGATTCCCCTTTCCGATTGGTCTCCCGTCGTCACCTGATGACAATTCAAAACCTTTCAGGGGCGCGGGAGAGATCAAAATCGAAGTTTAATTCGATCTCCAACCGGAAATGGTCGACGGACTTACATTCTTCTATTGTTTAAAAGTTAGCGTCGCGTTTTCATATCATAAAAATCTATTTCTAACTACTATATATTTTTTCTCTAAAACAATTATTTTAACACGAATTTTAGTGAGTGTTCGGACCTGTCCAGAGCCTCACAATTAATTAGAACAACGGCAAACACAGACTAATTCAAAATACTAGAGGTGATTGAGACTTTTACAGCAGAGAAGTGTGAGGTTCCAAAAATAGGTTGAAATTAAAAATCATAAAAGTTTATTAAAATGAAACTAGAAAAACTTCTATTGTTAAAACCGATCAAAGTCATATGAACAAAGACAAGGAAAAAAAAACTATTAATATCAAACACAATGCAATAGATGTAAATGGAATGTTACCAGTAGAAATGGACCTTTGACAATGTGCTCATATACAAGCAATTAGACCATAAAAATTTTGAAAAAGGAAAAGGTTAATTAATGATAAAAAAGGACATTGCGTCAAGTCCATTAAAATTCTAAAACATCATAGACTAGACAACAAAGAGGTAAATATGAGCGCAGGTTTCAAAGTTCCATCAGCACCTTTCGTCCAGATTTAACAGATGGTGTTGGGTAGATTTTCCAAAGTGGACCTTTCTTGTGACCCAAACAGGTATTGTCTTTCGCTTAGGGACAGACAAGGGACCAATCAGGAAGTGAGAAAAAGGGACGTGGAACCAATCAGAAGGACAAAAGAAAGAATGGAGATTGATATAATCCCCAATCTTCAAGAACACTCACTTTCCATAAACTATGCAAACTATGCACCTACACATGGTTAGTCAACACGAAAAAATGCGGTTTTCTGTCCATTGTGCCCAACCTGTAACCTGTGCCACTGCGGACTCAGACTGCCAATCGATAGTCTCCCCACCTGCCATTGCTTCGGGACCACCTTTGATCAATGAACAAGAAACAACTTTGATGCCCAGGATGTCAGAACAATGAATTGTTTAAAGAAACTATTTTTTTTTTCTAGTGTAAGTTTATTTCATGTAAAGTAAATGGTTTTTTTGGATACTTGTCATCTTTGTCTCCATTGCCACTACCCAGATAGGAAAGGATCCTAGACCATCACTGACACGAAATTAACTGATTTTCCCTAAAAGTCAGCTTACTTACAGAAGCAGGAATCAAGTATAAACTTTAAAGAGGAGAGATGTATTTCAAAAGTGTGGCAAGCCTTCTTTGAAACAATTATGAAAATGGTTTTAGGTCTTTTACACTTGACACATTCTATTGGTTGATTCTGGAAGATTTAAATTCAAATTTATGTGTGATCTCTTTTGCATTTGACATATTAGAACATTGAAACTTCAGAAGTTTTATCGGTTTGAAATTTTTCACCTGAAGCAGGTTCTTAGAAGTAGACCGAAAACTTTTGTTTTTCTGAAAAATCAGCTGGGTGAATATCAAGATAGTGAGTTTTTATAGTATGAAAAAGCAGATAGATACTTTGAACTTATGGAATCAATAAGGAGAAGCTTAAATTATTTCAAAATGACACTTATCTTTTTTCCAAACTATATGGTTAAGTTTTCTTGACTATTATTCATCCAACTTAGCTGAGACCACCACTGCAACTAGGCATGTGCAAACTAAACTAGTCTATTTGTAAAATAAGGATAACATTTTTTCTGATACAGAAGGGAATATTTGTGTAGGAGTGCTGTCTTTAGAAGAAGAAAAATACTTTTGAGTGACATATCACTTTCTTCCAATGAAAATTTATTTTTTTCTTTTAAAACTAGCAGTAATTTAGGAATTGATGGGACTTTCTTCTCTTCAACTTAGAAACCAAGGATTGTTCCTCCTAATCATGTAACAATCTGGAATGTCCTCCTTTGAACTCTTTATCGATGTAGTAAAATTTGGCTCATCTTCAGTGCCTGTATTCCAACAGATCATTTTTTTTTATTATTGACAATGACATCCCAGTAATTTGTGCACTTTATGTGCAAATAAGATTACAGGAGTATCATTGATTAATGGAGTAATAAGAACAGGAATGATAAAATCGCCATTTTTGACTTCTCTCTTACAGAATTGAATAATATATCAAGTCTGTTTTTGTTCCACTGTGAAAGGGTTTATGTAATATACCCTCCATGGTAAAATAAGAAAATACAAATAAATTAAAAAAAACAAAAGACGATGAAAAGACAAATCTCATACTAAATTCACTACTACTAATAAATAAGTATTTCAGCACAGCTTCTTTTCTACAAAATGCCAGTGACAAGCATGCCTAAGCTGGCTGAAATAGCTTGTTAAATCCAAATATAACCACCTAAGTTTTTTTTAAATTTTGATTGTATGTTAAATATTTATATATATCCAAGTATATGAAATATATGTTCATGAGCAATAGTTTTTTCTATAGCTTTCTTACTTAAATAATCTACATTTGATTATTATTGTATATTGTACTATTACTTGAAACATTAAAAATTATGGTTATCACAACTTATTAAGTATCAAATATTTATTTTTGTAGAGAGTACGTTTTCCTGATAAAGCATATTCACACTTCTTGGAATTATTAGGTAAAAAAGCGGATAGCCCAATAGTCCAGTTATTTAAAAGAAATTTTCCTTATTATAATATAACCACTCATGAGAAAAGAGGAACAGTTATACTTCATCATCCTGACAACATGAGTTTCTTACCAGAAGAATTAGTTGCAATGATTTTAAGACATGCACAAGAAATAGCAACTTCTGCAGCAGGTAATACATAAAATGTAAACTAAAATTTTCATAAAACTAAATTTATTTGTTATATAAATTTTATTAAACTTTAAATATTAATTTATATCTAATAATTAATTAGTTTGTATTGTTTAGAAAAGAACCAAACCCAATTTATTATTAATAGCCAAATCCTTTGCTGGTTTCCTGAGTTGAGACATGTGGAATGCTGGGACATAATGTCACAGCCTTTCCATACAGTTATATAGTTATATGATGGAAATTATATATAGTTATATGATGGAAATTAATACAGATCTGGAAGCAAAGATCATACAGAGGTTACTAATTATCTATAAACTGAACTATGTAGTAATTAATTTAATTGCAATTTGGCTATTCGTTTTGGATTATCAGTTTTAAATTTATATATTTCAGAAATTGTAATGCTGGAAAATCTATTAATTTAAAATTGTTCAATTGATGTAATAACAAAAATAAATGATGTAATAACAAAAATAAATGATATTTTACAAAAGTCTAATTTAGTATTTTTTAATTATTTTAAATCTCTTACATTGATGGTTTTTTTTTTTTTCCTTCTTCTTTTTAGGTCAGCCAGTTAAAGATGCTGTAATAACTGTGCCTCCTTATTTTAATCAAGCCGAGAGGCGTGCAGTTTTGCAAGCAGCTGATTTAGCTGGTATTAAAGTTCTTCAAATCATTAATTCTAATACAGCAGGTATTTATGAATTTTTACAGTGTTTTAATTTAGAATTGCTAATTTATGAAAATAAAACAAATAAAAAAAACTTCAGTAAATAAAAATGAAAAGGTTTGAAAAATATGCTTTCTAATAATAAATATCTTATGTAAAAGCAAAACTCTTATGAAAAAAATGTAGATTAATTAATTGAAAAATAAATTTTTATTTACTACATATAAATTAAAAAATACAGTTCTATAATCCAACATCATCAATACATATTTCCAGATTACAGATTTTTTATTATTATATATAACCATAAATTTTTGTTTTTATTAAATGTTTTTACAGTTGATTTTGTGAATTTATTCAATTACCATGCATGAATATAAGAAATGATGCTAACAATTTTTTGCATTTAAAACAATAATTTGTAAACAAATTTAATAGAGGCATCACAAACTTGATAGTCTACTTGATATACTTCATGTATAAATGTGTAAATGTAGAAAAAGTTATTCTCATTAAATATATATAAAATTAATGAATTTCTTGCTTTGAATGAAAAAAATCTGTTTTTAGAAAGTTTGAGTTGTAAATAGGTATAATTTTTTAGATTTCTCCAAATTATAATTTTTTATAAGTACAGGTAACCCCCGTATAACACGGTAGTTACGTTCCAAAAAATTGCCGTGTTATGCGAATCCGTGTTATACAAAACAAAGAACTAATACGAAAAGGAGGGTTAGGTTCCAAAAATTAAAAAACATGCTAGTATATTTTCATAATTAAGATAAATATCTTCATTAAAATTTTTTAAGTGATACATATTAATATAAATTAAACAATGTTTT